>NC_142807.1:26640154-26831601 GCF_049724085.1 Artemia sp. Qi Xiang Cuo | reverse complement strand
TAGAAGGAAGGAATCTAACGAAATGGTATTTCTTTTTGCGAGAATTTTGTTGTAAAACAGTGAGGGGGGGGGGTTAGGTTTTGAGGTTAAAATAAAATCGTTGATTTAATTATTTTTGAATGAGACACAGTTACTTTTGACTGTTAATGACGCATGCTTAAAAACATAGGACATGGGGTGTCAGCTAATTTTAACCTCGCGTAGAGCATTATGTCAAAACCAGAGTGGCATTTTTATTAAAAATTGACAGAAGTCAGTGATCGCTTTAGCTGGAAATATAGAAGGAAGGAATTTAACGAAATGGTATTTCTTTTTGCGAGAATTTGGGATTGTAAAACAATGGCGGAAGGGTAAAAAGAATATATTTTATGTTTTCTATTGATTGTAAGAATGTTCGTATGGTTTGGGGGGGGGGGGGTTTGGGGTAAAGTAATAAATTTCAGTGTTAGATTAAAATACTGGAGGATGTCCAAGGAAAATTCGTTTGAAAATAAAAGTTAAATTAAATTACTAATTGCGGCTGCCAAGACTTCTAAAGAGTTAAATTTATCCATTGTTATATCAACTATGTCAAAATACTTTCTGATAATTGAATCACATTGCATGCCCGTTATATACAAAATCTCATGGGCGAATTGTTATGTAATGGGGAAAACCATATGTAACAAGCCCTCTGATTGGTTGAGAAGGAGGATGTATCCGACTCGCTGATTGGCTGAGAAGGAAACACGTGATCCAACTGTTTCCGGGAGACTCATAACATTTGGCGAGAGCAACAACAACAACAAATACTATTTCTGGACACCTTGACATTCGCCTCGAGCATGTACATGTCCAAAACAATAACAATAACAAATACTATTTCTGGATCATAACATTCGCTGAGAGCGTGCACTTACATCAACAAATAAATCGACCTTGGAAAAAAGAGGTCATTGACCCCATTAACCACTTGGTCTTCCTAGGGACTCTATGCCCTTATTTGGTGTACGTACGGGACTGACATTACCACGTGTTCTTCCCAATGACTCTATGCCCATATATGGTGTACGTACGGGATCAATAGGGGCCATTCTACTAGTGCAATAGCGCTGCCTAAGTAAAGAGCGATGAGGGCACAATCTATTATTTTTTTTCTTTTAGACCAGGGCACTTCGTATCGAAGGAGTTGTCTCAGAAACTTCAAAAAGCGCTCTTTCAATTTGGAAATTAAAAGGGCTAGTGCCCTTTTTAATAATCGAAAGTGATTGGAGAGCAACTAATTCCCCTTCTTCCCAAACGTCCACCATTTCCCAAAACACATTCAATTAAAATTTGGAGACAGCCATTTGTTCATTTGTCTCATTTGACTGGAAATTAGAAGGGCTTGTGCCCTTTTTAATAGTCGAAAGTGATTGGAGGGCAACTAACACCCCTTCCACGCCCACAATTTCCCCAACACATCCAATAAAAATTTTTAGATAGCCATTTTGTTCAACGTCTTTGAAAGGTCCGGAAATTATATCTTTGAGGATAACACCCTCCCCCCACAGCCCTCAGGGCAAGGGCTGTAGGTTATGCCCTGGGGCATAACTAGCATATAAGGTTTATGTAGAAAGGGTGATCGTATAAACTTTGGAAGGGGCTCCTTGGTTGCTAATCAGAAGTTTAGTGCGCTTTTTAAGGTTCAGAGTGATCGGATGGTGAATACCCCCCCCCACCCACCTTGTGTCTTCCCAAAATACAACTGATAGAAATTTTGAGATGGCTATTTGTTGTCGTAGAAATTTCAAAAAGAGCTCATTCGATTGGAAATTTAAAGGGTTAGCGCCCTTTTTAATAGTCAAAAGTGACTGGAGGACAACCGACCCCCCTCCCACACCCACCATTTCCCCAAACACATCCAATAAAAATTTTGAGATAGCCATTTTGTTCAACGTAATTGAAAAGTCCGGAATTTATGTCTTTGAGGTTGACAGTCCTAACGCGGGCCTCAGGTCAAGGGTTATATATTATGCCCTGGGGGCATATAAGGTATATAAAGAATGGGTGATCGTAAAAACTTTCAAAATGGGCTCATTTGATTGAAAATCAGATGTTCTAATGCTTTTTTAAGATTCAAATTGATCGGATGGTGAACCCCCCCCCCCCTCACATCTCGTTTTTCCCGAAATGCATCTGATAGAAATTTTGAGATGTCCATTTGTTGTCATAGAAACTTCAAAAAGAGCTCATTAAATTAGAAATTGAAAGGGCTAGTGCTCTTTTTAAAAAGTCGAAAGTGATTGAACGGTAATTAACCCCCCCTCCCACGCCCACCATTTCCCCAAACACATCCAATTAAAATTTAGAGATAGCCATTTTGTTCAACATAGTTAAAAGGTGCAAAAATTATGTCTTAGGGGTTGACAACCCCCCTACAGTCCTCAGGGCAAGGGTTGTAAGTAATGCCCTGGGGGCATATAAGGTGTATATAGAATGGGTGATCGTATAAACCTCGGAGGGGATCACTGGACTGGTTATCAAAAGTTCTAGTACCCTTTTTAAGATCCACAGATATCAAGGGTGGATACCCCCCCCACCTCATATTTTCCCAAAATACATCTGATAGAAATTTCGAGATCGCCATTTATTGTCTTAAAAACTTCAAAAAGAGCTCATTCGATAGGAAAGTGAAAGGGCTAGAGCCCATTTTAATAGTCGAAAGTGATTGGAAGGCAACCCCCCTCCCACGCCCACCATTTCTCCAAACCCATCCAATCCGAATTTTTAGATAGCCATTTTGTTCAACGCAATTGAAAGGTGCAGAAATTATGTCTTTGAGGATGATAGCCTTCCCCCCCCCCTCAAGAGCACTCAGGGCAAGGGTTGTAAGTTATGCCCTGGGGTCATATAAGGTATTCGATCGAAAATTGAAAGGGCGAGTGTTTTTTAGTAGAAAGTGAACCTTTTTATTAGGTTCACTTAGAACCTTTTTATTAGTAGAAAGTGACTGGAGGGCAACTAACCCCCGACCTCATCCACCATTCCCCAAACACATCCAGTTAAAATTTTGAAATAGCCATTTTGTTCAACGTAATTGAAAGTACCGAAAACTCAACACGAGCAAAAATTAACATGACTAGGGCTGATAACCCCTATACCCTCTCAAGACCAGAGCAGAATTTGCGCCTTACTGAAAAAAAAACAAATGACCGTGGATTGTCGGTTAAATTGGCATATACTGACATTTCTTCGTTAAGGTTTTGATAAATTTTCCTTTATGAAAGTAAGAAAGGTGAAAATATTTCAAACGCATTTTGTTTTCAGCAAAGCACAAATTGGGTTCTGGTCTTAAGAGGGCATAGGGTTTATCAGCCCTACACATGTTAATTTTTGCTGGTCTTGAGTTAGACTCGGCTATCTATTGTAATTTCTGTTCGTTTTGAGTTTCATTAATTTAGTGAGAGTGGTAGTTTTACGCTAGGAAGATTATTTGACTTTATTTTTACTTGTTCTTGGCTTAATGAAGCTCTTTACTTTTCTTTGAAAAACTTGTCTTGTGGAAAAAGTTTTCAAAATTTACAATAAATAACCGGGTCAAACTCAATACGAGCAAAAATTAACATAAATAGTACTGACAAAAAAGTGCGCTTGCACTGTACTGAAAATTTTCCCTTTTTAACATTCTCTGAAATTTCACACTTAATAACCAAATCAATTCTTGAGATATGCTCTTTTGACAATGTGTATCCACATAGCGTCTTTTAATTTAGTTCAAAATTTCCCTCAATTGTGTAAATGGAGAAGTATAATAGTAATAGTGGTACTTGTACTAGTAGTGGTAGCATGCAAATATTCCCTTTTAATCATCTCAGTTATCATTTCCTGAAAGTTCCAAATTCATATACCCAGTCATTCCTGAGTTAAGCCCTATTGACAGTCCGTATACATATAACACGTCTTGATATAGTTCAACAGTCCACTCAACATTCTTTTAAAGGCTCTCCTGAATTTCCTTCGTATTTTTTGAAAATAAAGTTCAAACATGCACATCTTTCTCAACCACATGTACTATATGTAAACAATGAACGAATTGCCTAACTTACAGCGCTTAACCTGAGGATAGTGAGGAGGTTGACACCCCCAAAGACATAATTACTGGACCTTTCAACAATTCTGAACAAAACGATTCTCTTAAAATTTTGAAAGGATGTTTTTTTGGGAATGATAGGCTTGTGACGGAGGGGCTGGTTGCACTCCATTCACATTTGACTTTTAAAAAGAGCGCTAGATCTTCCGACTTCAAATTAAATGAGGCCCATCCGATCAGAAGTTTTATATGATCATCCGTTCCATAAGAACATTACGTGCCCGGGGCAACCCTTGCCCCTGGGCTCTGAAGGGTTGTTTCCACATTGAAGGCATTTTAATATGCTCTTTGGACTATTGTGAACAAAATGGCTATCTCACAATTTTGATCGGACACGTTTGGGGAAAAGAGGGTGTCAGGGAGGGAGGGAAGGCTAGTTGCCCTCCATCACTTTCGACTCTTAAAACGGAACTAGAACTTCAAATTTCTAATCGAATTTCCTTCTTTAAAGTTCACAAAACCCCTTTCGTAAAAAGCTTATATGCCCCCAAGGCATAACTTATAATCCTTATTCTCATACTCTGGCGGGCTTTGTCAACCCCAAAGGCCTTGTTATTTGATCACTGGACTATTTCTGGACAAATTACTATCTAAAAATTTCTATCAGATGCATTTGGTAAAAAATATACCGTAAGGGAGGGGGGCTATTTGCCCTCCGATCATCTTGACTCTTAAAAAGGGCACTAGAGCTTCCGATTTTCATCGAATGAGCCTCCAAATTTTACACGACCACTCTTTCCATAAAAACCTTATCCCCGGGGAATGACTTACAGCCCTTGCCCTGATGGCTGTGGGGGGGGGTGTCATCTTCAAAGACATAATTCCTGGACCTTTCAACTACGCTCAACCATGCAACTTGCTATCTCAAAATTTTGATTGAAAGCATTTGGGGAAATGCTGGGCGTGGAGGGGTGGGGTCTGGTTGCCAGGAGCATAATTTGCAATGGGGCAGGGGAGCAACTGCCCGATCCAGACCCCAGTTCCCCCCAGCTGAAATTTAGTTTCTGCAAAAAAATCTTGTCGAAATTAAGATAAGCCTGCATAATTCAAGTATCTAGAACAGTTCAGTTTTCTTTAATATACGAATCCAGAGTTTAGGATACTTTTATTGGCCAGGTTTTGCATCCGTATAGGAAGACGGACCAAAAAAGGGACTCATATACTCGACTTTTAGTGCTAATACCAATTTCCCTCCTTTTCCAGAGTAGTCCATGCAGTTGTGAAGAGACAGATCTTGTCTTCTGAATACTGATCTTCCATTCAATGGGAGCAGGTAACACAGATCGTTACTGGGGCTAGTCCTGCGTTTCTCTGGAAGAACTACCATTCAGAAAGACATGTTCCGAGTAGTCAATATCAGTGACGATGAAATCCAAGCTTATGTTGATTTCAAGTAGAATTGCATGGCTTTCTTCAAATCCAGTCCATTACAAAGTTGAAAAGCTCTGGGGACAGGATACAATAAACCAAATTCAAAATTGAACCAAGACGAGAGCTCCCCTTTGACTTGGATGCAGGCTCGTGTGTGTTTGCAGTATGCCTGGATCGAGTGGACAATCTTGGACGGTACTTCACCTTTCATAATTGGAATCCAAATACCTCAACGGACAGCTGAGTCAAACGCGGGGACAAAATCGAGATTGATGTTGTGATTTGCTGAAGTTTGACCCTATTATTCAGTATGTGTTTCAACGTGAAGATCGGATTTATGCACCCCATGCCAACTCTGAGTTCATCTTCATTGGGTTAGGTTGTCGAGTTTCGTGCAGATCTGAAGCAATTTGGGAGAACAGTAACAAAGATCTTCGAATAGCCCCGATTCCCATAGCTATGCTAGTGAGGGATAAACCGCGGTGGCAGTGTCAGCGCCTCTAAAGATACTACAATTCATGATAGAGCTTCTCCAATGCCCAAATATTAGAATGCAGTCGAATTGACATTGCCTACATCCGTCCCTGGATCTCCTGGTAATCCTGTACAACAGTTGGTGCTTGAACTGGGTACTGGCCATGAAAAGGTTGTGCAGCTGAGCAAATTCCACGAGTCTCCCACGTTGCTCGCATCTATCATTGAATCTAAATTTGCCTAAAACTCGTACATTGTCAGCTTCACGGCTACCGACGTAGGCATTGAAATTACCTGCAACGATCAGAAGGTCACACCTTGGTATGGATCTAACTAAATTGTTAGCTTATCAAAGAGCTCATCCATTACGAATTCTTCAGATTCTTGAGAGAGCATATGTGACAATAACGTTAATGTTGAATAAGCGGAACTTAAGGCTGGCCATACCCCCTCGAGATGAGATAGCTTGCCATTTAGAAGGCTGATTACAGCTGTGTTATTCAGCAGGAATCCCACACCGGCTTAGCCTCAACCATCGTGAGGGCTGGAACTACGGAAGTAAAAAGGGTCCTATCCATCAGGAGTAAAGACTGGTTCATTTTCGATTCACTCTCGCCTCAGATCAGCCAAAAATCTCCATGAACGAGCGTTTTATTTCACAAGCAATAAATGTCATTATTGTCGAAAATTTCATTGAGCAAACATTTCAGCCCTTCACACTGAGGGATTGTCGTCATATAAATAGAGATCTGGCTCGCTTACTTTTCACCGGGGTCACCGGAGCCTACGGCGTTTCGTTTGCCGTGGAAGCCTTAGATGTAAGACTTCCATTATTATTGTCTGCCATTTCCATACGATTTACAGAAGTATATGTAACCGTCTGGTCCCCCCAGACAGCACAACTTATCCATGTTAGTCGGTATTTCTCAAAGTGAGGATTCTGCTACAGTGAGGCTACGCAGCTGGATTTCTCGTTGAGAGGTTAGGGAGAGGAGGAATCACCTCATTGACGAAGGCTCGTGAACACCATCCATGCCGAGCACCAAGAACCCGCCAGTGAGCCCCCACCATCAGACGGGCGCGAGAGCGAGACTGACAACTTCATTTTATGTTTGTTTTGATATGTGTCTATTAGTTATTATGTATTGTGAAATGTTTTTTTTTAATTAGTCGTGTAGCATCTTTGCCAAATAGTAACTTTTTTTTACTGCTGGAAGAAAAGCGTATTATTGAAGACATAGGGCAGCCCACGGCACCTTTAATTTTTTGCTGCTTGGTATCTAGGCTATTATAAAACAAATTACCAAAAATAAGTTTTCTGAGAGCTTGAAAACACGTTTATGTTTGTGTTTCTCAAAAAAAATCTTAGGGAAATCGCCATTTCCCCTGAGGGATATCCCAGATAAGAACTCAATCTTATCGCTCCCCAAATGAAAATACTGAAATTACTCCCATGGTTGTATCCATGCATTAGGGCGAGGAGGCTAGGATTCAATTAGAATGTACTGTAAGCAGCCCTCAAAAATCAACAAATGAAATTTTCTGGACGCAATGAAGAGAATTTGTTTTTATAATGTTTAGCTCAGAAGAGGACATAAATTCAATTGGAAAACTAATCAAGGCTGTAGATGTCATTGCCTGATAGTTTTATTCAAATAGGTTACGGCAGGCTTATGGATAAGTTTTATTCTATTTTAAATAGTATTTCATTATTGGAAAACAGCATAAAACATACCAATAACAAAAGCAAGAATGCAATCCTTTCCATTTCTTACTAAAATAAAGAAAACTCAAAAGAAACTATTCATCTAATTATTTACTGACACTGAGTTACGGAGAATATGCTTTGTTTGGAATCTGCGGCTGACATAGCCGTGAGGTAGGTATCAAGGTTTTTGGCATTCAATTTCAGTTAGCTGTTCTCGATGATCTAATGAATTAAAACCCACGAGTATTCTTGAATTAAGTAATTAACTAAATTAAGTAATTGTTAAGCATTCCTCGACCATGGAAATTAACACAGGAAGAGAGGGCTTTAGGCCCATGCACCCACTGAGATCCCAGAACTTTTCCTACAATTTCTCGTTTTATTTCAACTTGTGCGCTCCTGAAAATCAGGTCCTGTAAATGTCCCTGTCTAGTGTTTTTCGCTTCTAGAAATGTAGTTTAAATACGACTTAAAAAATGGAATTCTAACACTTATTAAAAATTCTCAAAATAATTAAATTAGAACGAGATTTTAAAACATAATCAGCAGCGGCGTCGTTTAAGGGGGCAGTTGCCCCACCCCAATAATTTGGAAAAAATGGTACTGGTGAATTAAACGTATTCTTTTATATACTGCTAAAGAAGTCAAGTTTGGTTAATGCTAATGAAATAAAATAAAATAAGATGAATATATAATAGTTTAGAAACAAATTTGGGCTATATATTTGCACAATAGAGGGGGGGGGGGGGTAAAGCATACCATATATTAAATAAGTAACCTAACCTAGGTACCCCCCCCAAGCCCCAAAAAACAATAGTTTAAACATCGTAAACGCAATGAAAACTACTCTCTGTATTCCAATTCTTAATAGCGGTGTCTTGAAATAACCAGTCTGGCGGGTATCTGTAGCATCTCCAGTTTGACATTCCATATACAGTACATAAAAGAGTACGTTTAATGCACTTGTACCGAAAAAAACTATAATTTATTAAGTAGCTTTAAAACTGTTGTTCGTTTTAAGTGTAAAATTTGCTCTTTACTTTGAGCAGATAATCTTTTCTAATTAATCCATACTCGTTTTTATCACAAGTAAAACAAGAAAAATAGTGGTCCACTACACTTCGTAATATGTTCCACATTTAATTTTTTTTTCCCAAAATACATTGCCTTTGAAACCTTATCAAACAGTTTGTGGTAACGAACTGTAAGTAAGGAGCGACCCGGCACAATGGTAACCGAAACCCTAAAAAGCGGAATTTTGATACCAATAGATACATCAAAAGAATCAAATTTTAATGCTGATTTCAAATATATAAGTTTAATCAAGTTTAATCTTACCCATCAAAAGTTACCCACCAAAAATTTGGCTGATTTTAGAAAAAAGGGGAAAGGACCCCCTAAAAGTTATAGAACCTTAATGAAAATCACACCATCATATTCAGCGTGTCAAAAATCCCTACTGTAGAGGTTTCAAGCACCCATCCACAAAAAATGTGGAATTTTGCATTTTTTGCCACAAGAAAGATCACGGATGCGTGTTTATTTGTTGTTGTTTTTTTGTTGTTTTTTTTTTCCCAGGGGTGATCGTATTGACCCAATGGTCCTAGAATATCGTGAGAGGGATTATTGGAAGGGAAACTAAAAGTTCTAGTGCCCTTTTTAAGTGAACAAAAAAATGGAGGGCAACTAGGCCCCCTCCCACGCTCATTTTTTCCCTAAAGTCATTTGATCAAAATTTTGAGATAGCCATTTTGTCCAGCATGGTCGAAAATATAAATAACAATGTCTTTTAGGATGACTTAATCCCCCAAAGTCGCCGGGAGGAGGGCTGAAAGTTATGAACTTTACCCAATGCTAACATATAGTATTGGTTATTGGGAAGTATACAGACGTTTTCAGTGGGGATATTTTCTGGTAGGTGGGGGGCGGTTCGGGGTTTATATGGGAGTATCTTTCCATGAAGGAAGTTTTCATCGGGGAAGGGACAATAATATGAAGGGGGTGCCGGATTTCCGAGCATTATTAAAGAAAAGATCAGAAATTAAAAAAAAAAAAATTTTTAATTCATTTTTAAAAAATGGGAAAAAAATTCGAACTTTAGCTTAAAGAGAAAGGTATTGACTAGGGGGCTAACCCCCTAATATACTTATTAAAAATCTATGAATATAGAAGTTCGTTACGTAAATTAATTCGTAAGTTACGTATATTTATTACTAATAAAAACGTTCGTAAATAAAATTAAACAAGTTTCGAGAAAGTCATTTAACCAAATAAAAGTAAAATTAATATGCAAATTTTGTTTTAATTATTCATGTAGCCTACGGTGAGCCAGAATCAAAACCTACATTAATTCAAAAACGTTCAAAAATTAAATAAAAAAAAAACAAGTTTGTTTAACTGAAAGTAAGGAACGACGTTAAAACTTAAAACGAGCAGAAATTATTCCGTTTATGAAGAGGGCTACCCCCTCCTCAACGCCTCGCTCTTTACGCTAAAGTTTGACTTTCTCACAACTCTATTTTTTTAAACAATAAAAAAACAGAGCGAGGCGTTGAGGAGGGGACAGCCCCCTTCATAAACAGAATAATTTCTGTTCGTTTTAAGTTTTAACCTCGTTCCTTACTTTCAGTTAAAAAAACGTTTTTTTTTATTTAATAATCAAGTACAAATCTGAGCCTACTTAATGGCAAAATGAAAAATGTTCTATGCTTCCTGTTTCGCTACATTTACTCAGGTCAATTTTTTCCCTGATATTTAAGGTTCTTTTACTTCCAAAAATTTATCAGTTAAAGATTAGATTTTCTTGTTTTAAAACTTTTAAAAGTGGAAATGAATACACCCTCTACATCTGCAAATAGGAAAGAAATGGAATCATTGAAGAACAAGAAGGAAGATATACAGTGAATATCATTCCTGATTATTTTCAGAGAGAGTTCATTGACAAAGTTCATTCAAAGTTCTTGATGTAAAATTTCTTTTTTAATCTTGCCCAAATGTAAAACAAATTTCCAATGAAAGTGCCAAAGCCTTCCGTGTCTTCTAATTGCAAACCAATGTTGAGTTTATAGATATTTACTGGGTTGGTCTCATTTCCCCATATATGCGACGTATTTTTGACATAACTCCTTTAAATTAGGTGTTGTTTTCTTAGACCACACTTCCGTTCTAAGACGAACAAATAAACTTTCAAATGAGGATAAATCCATTTATTTAGACAGTGAAAAAACAGGTACAAAAGTCCAGATATTTCGGTCACATATACAGTGACCGTCTTCAGTAGAAATACTAAAATAATAAAATTGAAACTAGCATATTTATATTCAACAAAATAAATAACTTTTCGGGTCATTCACAAAATAATGAACTTTCGGATTATTCACTGGATTATTTTCAGAGAGAGTTCATTGACAAAGTTCATTCAAAGTTCTTGATGTAAAATTTCTTCTTTAATCTTGCACAAATGTAAAACAAATTTCCAATGAAAGTGGCAAAGCCTTCCGTGTCTTCTAATTGCAAACCAATGTTGAGTTTATAGATATTTACTGGGTTGGTCTCATTTCCCCATGTATACGACGTATTTTCAACATAACTCCTTTAAATTAGGTGTTGTTTTCTTAGACCACTCTGCCGTTCTAAGACGAACAAATAAACTTTCAAATGGGAATAAATCTATTTATTTAGACAGTGAAAAAACAGGTAAAAAAGTCCAGATATTTCGGTCACATATACAGCAACCGTCTTCAGTACAAATACTAAAATAATAAAATTGAAACTAGCATATTTAAATCCAACAAAATAAATAACTTTTCGGGTCATTCACAAAATAATGAACTTCCGGATTAATCACTGGAATATTTTAAGAGAGAGTTCATTGACAAAGTTCATTCAAAGTTCTTGATGTAAAATTTCTTCTTTAATCTTGCACAAATGTAAAACAAATTTCCAATGAAAGTGGCAAAGCCTTCCGTGTCTTCTAATTGCAAACCAATGTTGAGTTTATAGATATTTACTGGGTTGGTCTCATTTCCCCATATATACGACGTATTTTCAACATAACTCCTTTAAATTAGGTGTTGTTTTCTTAGACCACTCTGCCGTTCTAAGACGAACAAATAAACTTTCAAATGGGAATAAATCTATTTATTTAGACAGTGAAAAAACAGGTAAAAAAGTCCAGATATTTCGGTCACATATACAGCAACCGTCTTCAGTAGAAATACTAAAATAGCAAAATTGAAACTAATATATTTATATCCAAAAAAATATTGACTCTTCAGGTCATTCACAAAATAATGAACTTCCGGTATATTCACTAGATTATTTTCAGAGAGAGTCCATTGACAAAGTTCATTCAAAGTTCTTGATGTAAAATTTCTTCTTTAATCTTGCCCAAATGTAAAACAAATTTCCAATGAAAGTGGCAAAGCCTTCCGTGTCTTCTAATTGCAAACCAATGTTGAGTTTATAGATATTTACTGGGTTGGTCTCATTTCCCCATATATACGACGTATTTTCAACATAACTCCTTTAAATTAGGTTTTGTTTTCTTAGACCACTCTGCCGTTCTAAGACGAACAAATAAACTTTCAAATGGGAATAAATCTATTTATTTAGACAGTGAAAAAACAGGTAAAAAAGTCCAGATATTTCGGTCACATACACAGCGACCGTCTTCAGTAGAAATACTAAAATAATAAAATTGAAACTAGCATATTTATATCCAACAAAATAAATAACTTTTCGGGTCATTCACAAAATAATGAACTTTTGGATTATTCACTGGATTATTTTCAGAGAGAGTTCATTGACAAAGTTCATTCAAAGTTCTTGATGTAAAATTTCTTCTTTAATCTTGCACAAATGTAAAACAAATTTCCAATGAAAGTGGCAAAGCCTTCCGTGTCTTCTAATTGCAAACCAATGTTGAGTTTATAGATATTTACTGGGTTGGTCTCATTTCCCCATATATACGACGTATTTTCAACATAACTCCTTTAAATTAGGTGTTGTTTTCTTAGACCACTCTGCCGTTCTAAGACGAACAAATAAACTTTCAAATGGGGATAAATCCATTTATTTAGACAGTGAAAAAACAGGTACAAAAGTCCAGATATTTTGGTCACATATACAGCGACCGTCTTCAGTAGAAATACTAAAATGATAAAATTGAAACTAGCATATTTATATCCAACAAAATAAATAACTTTTCGGGTCATTCACAAAATAATGAACTTTTGGATTATTCACTGGATTATTTTCAGAGAGAGTTCATTGACAAAGTTCATTCAAAGTTCTTGATGTAAAATTTCTTCTTTAATCTTGCACAAATGTAAACCAAATTTCCAATGAAAGTGGCAAAGCCTTCCGTGTCTTCTAATTGCAAACCAATGTTGAGTTTATAGATATTTACTGGGTTGGTCTCATTTCCTCATATATACGACGTATTTTCAACATAACTCCTTTAAATTAGGTGTTGTTAGTAGAAGGGCCTTATTGACTCGTGACAGGGCTCCTTATATGGGCATAGAATACTGACAGGGCTCCAAATATGGGCATAGAGTCATTAGGGAGAACACGTGGTTAATGGGGTCAATGACCTAAATTGATTGCGTAATCAAAGTGTGTCAACAACAACAACATCGACCTTGACATTCGCTGAGAGCGTGCACTTACAACAACAACAACATCGACCTTGGAACACCTGTGCTGTCGACCTCAATTCACCTATCGTGAATCAATAATTCCCCTTAGAAACAACAAATTAATTCCCCTTTCTTGACAGATCAATCAACCAATGACATCATCTGTCAGACTTTAAAAATTTCCGCCTAGAAACGATTCTCCAGGAATAGATCCAAGTCATTAATGTCTTTGCCTCGGAAACAACTCTTTTGGTCGAACTCCAAAGGATATTAATAGTCAAAGGCCATGGAAACAATTCTCCAAGAAACATCTTAGCGATGAATTGTTTTAGCGCGGGAATCAGGTTTCTTATTAATTTGAAATGCATTAGCGCAGAGATGCCAAAAACAAAAGGAACACGCTGAATTACGTTTAGGGATTATTTGGGCGAAACTGTTTTAGGGGATTATTTCGGCGAAACAGTTAGAGACATTTTAAAAGAAGATTTTTGAAGAGATTTTAGAAGAGAATTTAATGGTGAAACTCTGTGGTCGTTATAATACACAAGTTTCATTTGAACAGTGTTGTGAGGTCCTCTAACCCAACCCCAAAGGGTTCCAATCCTCCTACACCAACCCCGAAGGAAGCCCCCGGGCCTCAAAGGTCCCCCCAGCTGCCAAAGGACCACCGGCGCCCCCAAAGGCCCATCCAGACCTCCACAGGCCATCCCCGGGCCCCCCAAAGGCCCATCGAGCTCCCAAAAGACCAACAGGGTCCCAAAGGCCCTCCACCGGTCCCCAACTGCCCCCCCCGACCCCCAAAGGCCCTCCCTGTGCCCCAAAGGCCCTCACTGTCCCCCGAAGACCCTCCCCCGGCCACCAAAGGTCCCCCGGACCAGAGAAGCGCTGCAGGGATGCGCCGTGAGCCAGGACAGTGCCGAAAGATGCGTCGTAGGGTGGCGCTATAGGTCTGAATAGCTCATCAGGGGAAGTGGTGTATGGAGGCATAGGAGGAAACCGCAGCAGGATGCGCCGCAGTGATGCGCCGCAAAAAAAAAAGTAAACTAAAAAGTAAAAATTTCGAAAGGTTATCCCCCAAACGCCCTCTTCAGACCCCCACAGGTCCTCCCCTGGTCCTCAAAGGTCCACCGGGCACCCAAAGGACCACCCGGCCCTCAAGGGCCCCCGGATCACCAAAGGTCCTCCCCCGGGCCCCAAAGAGTCCCCTCTCCATTTTTTTAATACTTTTTTATGGCTTTATTATATCTTTTCAGAACAAGTTCCAGAACCGATTTTCCAGATCCACTATTCAGAACAACTTCAGAGCAAGTTACTTTCTTAATGTCCCTCCTAAACCCATTTTCTAACTTGAAGTACTTATCTTTTTCACCCACAACTATACTTTACAGATTTGGATACCTCAACACTAAGAAATATTTTTCAAAAGTCATTTCAGAGCAAGTTACTTTCTTAATGTCCCTCCTAAACCCATTTTGCAACTTGAAGTACTTATCTTTTTCGAGCACAACAATACTTTACAGGTTTTTGGATACCTCAACACAAAGAAATACTTTTCAAAGACCATTTCAGAGCAAGTTACTTTCTTAATTTCACTCCTAAATCCATTTTCTAACTTGAAGCACTTATCTTTTTCACCCACAACTATACTTTACAGCTTTTGGGATACATCAACACTAAGAAATACATTTCAAAGACTATTTCAGAGCAAGTTACTTTCTTGATGTCACTCATAAGCCCATTTTCCGACTTTAAGAACTTATCTTTTTCACCCAGAAATATACTTTACACCTTTTGGTTACCTCAACACCAAGAAATACTTTTCAAAGACCATTTCAGAGCAAGTTACTTTCCTAATGTCCATTCTAAACCCATTTTCCAACTTGAAGTACTTATCATTTCAGAGCAAGTTGCTTTCCTAATGTCCCTCCTAAACCCATTTTCTAACTTGAAGTACTTATCTTTTTCACTCAGAACTATACTTTACAGCTTTTTGGATACCTCAACATCAAGAAATACTTTTCAAAGACCATTTCAGAGCAAGTTACTTTCTTAATGTCACTCCTAAATCCATTTTCCAACTTGAAGCACTTATCTTTTTCAATCACAACTATACTTTACACCTTTTTGGATACCTCAAAACCAAGAAATACTTTTCAAAGACCATTTCAGAGCAAGTTGCTTTCTTAATGTTCATCCTAAACCCATTTTCCAACTTGAAGTACTTATCTTTTTGACCCACAACTATACTTTACAGCTTTTTGGTTACCTCAAAACCAAGAAATAATTTTCAAAGATCATTTCAGAGCAAGTTGCTTTCCTAATGTCCATCCTAAACCCATTTTCCAACTTGAAGTACTTATCTTTTTCACCCCCAACTATACTTTACAGCTTTTTGGATACCTCAAAACCAAGAAATACTTTTCAATGACCATTTCAGAGCAAGTTGCTTTCCTAATGTCCCTGCTAAACCCATTTTGCAACTTGAATTACTTATCTTTTTCAACCGCAACTATACTTTACAGCTTTTTGGATACCTCAACACCAAGAAATACTTTTCAATGACCATTTCAGAGCAAGTTACTTTCTTAATGTCCCTCATAAACCCATTTTCCAACTTGAATTACTTATCTTTTTCACTCACAACTATACCTTACAGCTTTTTGGATACCTCAAAACCAAGAAATACTTTTCAAAGATCATTTCAGAGCAAGTTGCTTTCTTAATGCCCCTCCTAAACCCATTTTCCAACTTGAAGTACTTATCCTTTTCACACACAACTATACCTTACAGCATTTTGGATGCCTCAAAACTAAGAAATACTTTTCAAGGACCATTTCAGAGCAAGTTACTTTCTTAATGTCCCTCCTAAACCCATTTTGCAACTTGAAGTACTTATCTTTTTCGCTTTTTGGATACCTCAACACCAAGAAATACTTTTCAAAGACCATTTCAGAGCAAGTTACTTTCTTAATGTTCCTCCTAAACCCATTTTCCAACTTGAATTACTTATTTTTTTCATCCACAACTGTAGTTTACAGCATTTTGGTTACCTCAACACTAAGAAATACTTTTCAAAGACCATTTCAGAGCAAGTTACTTTCTTATTGTCCCTCCTAAACCCATTTTGCAACTTGAAGTACTTATCTTTTTCACCCACTTTCTCAATGAAAAAGAAATTAGTTTTTAATCAATTCTATTCTTCCAAATAATATAAAAATTTTCCACTTCGGTTCAGATTTTTCTCAAGGGGATGAAAAATTTAAAATAATGTTCAAAATTTTCTCAACAAAGTTAAGAAAAGTTGTTGATCTCTTCTGAATTTTACCAAAGAACACACTCCAATTCTAATTTCTCCAGAGAAAACAAAAATCTTCCAATTCAGTTCTTTATTTCACAAAGACATAAAGAAATTTAAAGTTCAATTCTATTTTTTCGGTGGATGATAGAAAAAGTAATACCAAACTTGTGAATATTTTCCTGGAAGATAATAAGTTCTTGTCCAATTTAAAATTTTCTCAACGAAGTGAAGAAAAGTTCAAGTTCTCTTCTGAACTTTACCAAAGAACAAACTACAATGCCAATCTCTCCAGAAAAAGCAAAAATATTCCACTTATTTTCTTTATTTCTCAGGGACATAAAGAAATTTGAATTTCATTTATAAATTTTTCGGTGGAAGTTGAAAACAGTAATACCATACATTGGAATATTTTCCCGGAAGACAAAAAGTTCTATTTCAATTTAAAATGTCGTCAATGTAGAGAAGACAAGTTCTAGTTCTCTACTGAATTTTACTCAAGAATACACTTCAAGTCTAATTTCACCCGAGAAAATAAAAATCTTCCACTTAAGTTCTTTATTTCACGAAGACATAAAGAAATTTAAAGTTCAATTCTAAATTTTTCGGCGGAAGATAAAAAAAGTAATACCATACTTGTGAATATTTTCATGGAAGATAAAAAGTTCTAGTTCAATTTAAAATTTTCTCAACGAAGTGAAGAAAAGTTCAAATTCTCTTCTGAATTTTACCAAAGAACACAATTCAATTCTGATTTCACCAAAGAAAATTAAAATATTCCACTTAAGTTCTTTATTTCACAATGACATAAAGAAATTTAAAGTTCATTTCTAAATTTTTCGGTGGAAGATAGAAGAAGTAATACCATACTTGTGAATATTTTCATGGAAGATGAAAAGTTCTAGTTCAATTTAAAATTTTCTAAAAGAAGTGAAGAAAAGTTCAAGTTCTCTTCTGAACTTTACCAAAGAACACAATTCAATGCTAATTTCTCCAGAGAAAATAAAAATCTTCCACTTAAGTTCTTAATTTCACAAAGACATAAAGAAATTTAAAGTTCAATTCTAATTTTTGGTGGAAGATAGAAAAAGTAATACCATACTTGTGAATATTTTCCCGGAAGATAAAAATTTCTAGTTCAATTTACAATTTCCTCAACGAAGTGAAGAAAAGTTCAAGTTCTCTTCTGAATTTTACTAAAGAACACAATTCAATTCTAATTTCTCCAGAGAAAACAAAAATCTTCCACTTAAGTTCTTTATTTCACAAAGACATAAAGAAATTTAAAGTTCAATTCTAAGTTTTTCGGTCGAAGATATAAAAAGTAATACTTTACTTGTGAATATTTTCCCGGAAGATCAAAAGTTCTAGTTCAACTTAAATTTTAATCAACGATGTGAAGAAAAGTTCAAGTTCTCATCTGAATTTTACTAAAGAACACAATTCAATTCTAATTTCACCAGAGAAAATAAAAATCTTCCACTTCACCTCTTTATTTCACAAGGACATAAAGAAATTTAAAGTTTAATTCTAAATTTATCCGTGGAAGATAGAAAAAGTAATACCATACTTGTGATTATTTTCACGGAAGATAAAAAGTTCTAGTTCAATTAAAATTGTATCGACATAGTGAAGAAAAGTTCAAGTTCTCTTCTGAACTTTACCAAAGATCACACTTCAATTCTAATTTCTCCAGAGAAAATAAAAATATTCCACTTCAGTTTTAAGTTCCCCAAAGAAATAGAGAAATTTAAAGTTCTATTCTAAATTTTTAGATGGAAAATATAAAAAGCAACACTATGATTGTTATTATTTTCCATTAAGATCAAAGTTTCATTTTGTTTATAATTTTTATTAAATTTGGTTTTGATTTTTCTCAAAGAAATAAAAAATTTCAATTTCTGTTCAAAATTTTTCATAGAAGATAGAAAAAGTTATACATTGATTGTGAATATTCAACATGAAGATATGGAACTCCACTTTAATTCAGAGTTTTCTCGAAGAAGTGCAAAATGTTCAAGTTCTCTTCTGAATTTTCTTAAAGAAGAGAAAAAAGTTAACTCAATTCTGAATTTTACCCATGAAAATTAAAAAACCTTCCACTTCAGTTCAAAATTTCTCAAAGACATAAAAATTTAAATTTCAGTTCTAAACTTTTCTGTATAAGATAGGAAAAGTTATACTATGATTGTGATTATTTTCCAGTGAAGATAAAAAGTTTCACTTTAATTCTAATTTTCTTAAATTCAGTTCCGATTTTTTGCAAAGAGATGAAAAATTTAAATTTCTGTTCCAAATTTTCATAGAAGATAGAAAAAGTTATACATTGATTTTGAATATTCTACATGAAGATAAGGTGCATCACTTTAATTCTGAGTTTCCTCGAAGAAGTGCAAAATGTTCAAGTTCTCTTCTGAATTTTCTTAAAGAAGTGAAAAAAGTTCGCTCAATTCTGAATTTTACCAATGAAAATGAAAAAGCTTCCACATCAGTTCTTAATTTCTCAAAGACATAGAAAATTCAAAGTTCTCTTCTAATTTTTCCAAGAAAATAAAAAGGTTCCACTTCACTTCTGGTGTTTTCTCAAAGAGATGAAAAATTTAAAGTTCTATTCTAATTTTAAATTAAATTTTATCTCCTTTGTCTTATGGATTTACCCCTCAAATTTTTAAATTAGAAAATGAGTGACTCGTTCTATTATTAAAGGCAATCGTTCAAACTCGTTCATCTAACCTCCAAAACAATAGGTTAGGCATAAATAAATATTAATAAATAAATAGAAACATTTCTACAGGTTTAAGTTAGATTAGGTTAGATTAACTTATCATGAGCACTCATGATAAGATAACCTAAACTTTTCTGGCAAGTATGGTTAGAATAGGCTAGATTAAGTTAGGTTAGATTAGGTTAGGTTAACCTACGTATGCTTCACTTAGGTTAGGTGAGAGTCAGGCAAAAAGTTAGGTGTATGATTAGGTTAGGTTAGATTAAGTTAGGTTAGATTAAGTTAGGTTAGGCTAGGTTAGCCTACGTAGCGCGCGTACGTAGGCTAACCTAGCCTAACCTAACTTAATCTAACCTAACTTAATCTAACCTAACCTAATCATACACCTAACTTTTGCCTGACTCTCACCTAACCTAAGTGAAGCGTACGTAGGTTAACCTAACCTAACCTAATCTAACCTAACTTAATCTAGCCTATTCTAACCATACTTGCCAGAAAAGTTTAGGTTATCTTATCAAGAGCGCTCATGATAAGTTAATCTAACCTAATCTAACTTAAACATGTAGAAAAGTTTCTATTTATTTATGCCTAACCTAACCTATTGTTTTGGAGGTTAGATAAACGAGATTGAATGATTGCCTTCAATAATAGAACGAGTCACTCATTTTATAATTTAAAAATTTGAGGGGTAAATCCATTAGACAAAGGATATAAAGTTTAATTTAAAATTAGAATATAACTTTACATTTTTCCTCTCTTTGAGGAAAAAAAAGATGTTAAATGGAACCTTTTTATGTTATTGGAACAATTAGAAGAGAAATTTGAATTTTTTATGTCTTTGAGAAATTAAGAACTGAAGTGGAAGCTTTTCATTTTCATTGGTAAAATTCAGAATTGAGCGAACTTTTTTCACTTCTTTAAGAAAATTCAGAAGAGAACTTGAACATTTTACACTTCTTCGAGAAAACTCAGAATTAAAGTGATGCACCTTATCTTCATGTCGAATATTCAAAATCAATGTATTACTTTTTCTATCTTCTATGAAAAATTTGGAACGGAAATTTAAATTTTTCATCTCTTTGCAAAATATCGGAACTGAATTTAAGAAAATTAGAATTAAAGTGAAACTTTTATCTTCACTGGAAAATAATCACAATCATAGTATAACTTTTCCTATCTTCTAAAGAAAAGTTTAGAATTGAAATTTAAATTTTTATGTCTTTGAGAAATTTTGAACTGAAGTGGAAGGTTTTTTCATTTTCATGGGTAAAATTCAGAATTGAGTTAACTTTTTCTCTTCTTTAAGAAAATTCAGAAGAGAACTTGAACATTTTGCACTTCTTCGAGAAAACTCTGAATTAAAGTGGAGTTCCTTATCTTCATGTTGAATATTCACAATCAATGTATAACTTTTTCTATCTTCTATGAAAAATTTGGAACAGAACTTAAAATTTTTCATCTCTTTGAGAAAAATCAGAACCAAATTTAAGAAAAATTATAAATAAAGTGAAACTTTTGATCTTCATCGAAAATAATTACAATCATAGTATTACTTTTTCTATCTTTCATCTAAATATTTAGAATTGAACTTTAAATTTCTTTATTTCTTTGGGGAACTTAAAACTGATGTGGAATATTTTTATTTTCTCTGGAGAAATTAGAATTGAAGTGTGATCGTTGGTAAAGTTCAGAAGAGAACTTGAACTTTTCTTCACTATGTCGAGAAAATTTTAATTGAACTAGAACTTTTTATCTTCCGTGAAAATATTCACAAGTATGGTATTACTTTTCTATCTTCCACGGATAAATTTAGAATTGAACTTTAAATTTCTTTATGTTCTTGTGAAATAAAGAGGTGAAGTGGAAGATTTTTATTTTCTCTGGTGAAATTAGAATTGAATTGTGTTCTTTAGTAAAATTCAGATGAGAACTTGAACTTTTCTTCACTTTGTTGAGTAAATTTTAAATTGAACTAGAACTTTTTATCTTCCGGTAAAATATTCACAAGTCTAGTATTACTTTTTATATCGTCCACCAAAAAACTTAGAATTGACCTTTAAATTTCTTTATGTCATTGTTAAATAAAGAACTTAAGAGGAAAATTTTTGTTTTCTCTGTAGACCTTAGAATTGAATTGTGTTCTGTAGTAAATTTCAGACGAGAACTTACCCTTTTCTTCACTTCGTTGAGGAAATTGTAAATTGAACTAGAACTTTTTATCTTCCGGGAAAATATTCACAACTATGGTATTACTTTTTCTATCTTCCACCAAAAATTAGAATTGAACTTTAAATTTCTTTATGTCTATGTGAAATAAAGAACTGAAGTGGAAGATTTTTATTTTCTCTGGAGAAATTAGAATTGAAGTGTGTTCTTTGCTAAAGTTCAGAAGAAAACTTGAACTTTTCTTCACTTCTTTGAGAAAATTTTAAATTGAAATATAAATTTTCATCTTCCATGAAAATATTCACAAGTATGGTATTACTTTTTCTATCTTCCACCGAAAAATTTAGAAATGAACTTTAAATTTCTTTATGTCATTGTGAAATATAGAACTTCAGTGGAAGATTTTTATTTTCTTTGGTGAAATTAGAATTGAATTGTGTTCTTTAGTAAAATTCAGAAGCGATCTTGAACTTTTCTTCACTTCTTTGAGAAAATTTTAAATTGAACTAGAACTTTTTATCTTCCATGAAAATATTCACAAGTATGGTATTACTTTTTCTATCTTCCGCCGAAAAATTTAGAATTGAACTTTAAATTTCTTTATGTCATTGTGAAATAAAGAACTTAAGTGGAAGATTTTTATTTTCTCTGGTGAAATTAGAATTGTATTGTATTCTGTAGTAAAATTCAGTAGAGAACTTGAACTTTTCTTCACTTCGTTGAGGAAATTGTAAATTGAACTAGAACTTTTTATCTTCCGGGAAAATATTCACATGTATGGTATTACTTTTTCAATCTTCCACCGAAAAATTTAGAATTGAACTTTAAATTTCTTTATGTCTTTGTGAAATTAGGAACTTAAGTGGAAGATTTTTGTTTTCTCTGGAGAGATTAGCATTGAAGTGTTTTCTTTGGTAAAGTTCAGAAGAGAACTTAAACTTTTCTTCACTTCGTTGAGAAAATTTTAAATTGGACAAGAACTTTTCATCGTCCATGAAAATATTCACAAGTTTGGTATTACTTTTTCTATCTTCCACCGAAAAATTAGAATTGAACTTTAAATTTCTTTATGTCTTTGTGAAATAAAGAACTGAATTGGAAGATTTTTGTTTTCTCTGGAGAAATTAGAATTGGAGCGTGTTCTTTGGTAAAATTCAGAAGAGATTAAAAACTTTTCTTAACTTTGTTGAGAAAATTTGGAACATTATTTTAAATTTTTCATCCCTTTGAGTAAAATCTGAACCGAAGTGGAAAATTTTTATATTATTTGGAAAAATAGAATTGATTAAAAACTAATTTCTTTTTCATTGAGAAAGTGGGTGAAAAAGATAAGTACTTCAAGTTGTAAAATGGGTTTAGGAGGGACATTAAGAAAGTAAATTGCTCTGAAATGGTCTTTGAAAAGTATTTCTTAGTTTTGAGGTATCCAAAATGTTTTAAACTACAGTTGCGGGTGAAAAAAATAAGTACTTTCAAGTCGGAAAATGGGTTTAGGAGTGAGATTAAGAAAGTAACTAGCTCTGAATGATTCTTGAAAAGTATTTCTTAGTGTTGAGGTATCCAAAAAGCTGTCTGATCTGGTTGTGGTGAAAATAATAAGTACTTCAAGTTGCAAAATAGGTTTAGGAGGGACATTAAGAAAGTAACTTGCTCTGAAATGGTCTTTGAAAAGTATTTCTTGGTGTTGAGGCATCCAAAAAGCTGTAAAGTATAGTTGTGTGTGAAAAATATAAGTAGTTCATGTTGCAAAATGGGTTTTGGAGGTATATTAAGAAAGTAACTTGCTCTGAAATGGTCTTTGAAAAGTATTTCTTGGTTTTGAGGTATCCCAAAAGCTGTAAGGTATAGTTGTGAGTGAAAAAGATAAGTAATTCAAGTTGGAAAATGGGTTTAGGAGGGACATTAAGAAAGTAACTTGCTCTGAAATGGTCCTTGAAAAGTATTTCTTGGTGTTGAGGTATCCAAAAAGCTGTAAAGTATAGTTGCGGGTGAAAAAGATAAGTACTTCAAGTTGGAAAATGGGTTTAGAAGGGACATTAGGAAAGCAACTTGCTCTGAAATGGTCTTTGAAAAGTATTTCTTGGTGTTGAGGTATCCAAAAAGCTGTAGAGTATAGTTGCGGGTGAATAAGATAAGTACTTCAAGTTGGAAAATGGGTTTAGAAGGGACATTAGGAAAGCAACTTGCTCTGAAATGATCTTTGAAAATTATTTCTTGGTGTTGAGGTAACCAAAAAGGTGTAAAGTATAGTTGTGATCAAAAAGATAAGTACTTCAAGTTGGAAAATGGGTTTAGGATGGACATTAAGAAAGTAACTTGCTCTGAAATGATCTTTGAAAAGTATTTCTTGGTGTTGAGGTAACCAAAAAGCTGTAAAGTATTGTTGTGAGTGAAAAAGATAAGTACTTCAAGTTGGAAAATGGATTTAGGAGTGACATTAAGAAAGGAACTTGCTCTGAAATGGTCTTTGAAAAGTATTTCTTGGTGTTGAGGTATCCAAAAAGCTGTAAAGTATAGTTGTGGGTGAAAAAGATAAGTACTTCAAGTTAGAAAATGGGTTTAGGAGGGACATTAGGAAAGCAACTTGCTCTGAAATGACTTTTGAAAAATATTTCTTGGTGTTGAGGTATCCAAATCTGTAAAGTATAGTTGTGAGTGAAAAAGATAAGTACTTCAAGTTGGAAAATGGGTTTAGAAGGGACATTAAGAAAGTAACTTGCTCTGAAATGGTCTTTGAAAAGTATTTCTTGGTGTTGAGGTAACCAAAAAGTTGTAAAGTATAGTTTCGGGTGAAAAAGATAAGTACTTCAAGTTGGAAAATGGGTTTAGGAGTGACATTAAGAAAGTATCTTGCTCTGAAATGGTCTTTGAATAGTATTTCTTGGTGTTGAGGTATCCAAAAACCTGTAAAGTATAGTTGTGGGTGAAAAAGATAAGTGCTTCAAGTTGGAAAATGGGTTTAGGAGGGACATTAAGAAAGTAACTTGCTCTGAAATGGTCTTTGAAAAGTATTTCTTTGTGTTGAGGTATCCAAAAACCTGTAAAGTATTGTTGTGATCGAAAAAGATAAGTACTTCAAGTTGCAAAATGGGTTTAGGAGGGACATTAAGAAAGTAACTTGCTCTGAAATGACTTTTGAAAAATATTTCTTAGTGTTGAGGTATCCAAATCTGTAAAGTATAGTTGTGGGTGAAAAAGATAAGTACTTCAAGTTAGAAAATGGGTTTAGGAGGGACATTAAGAAAGTAACTTGCTCTGAAGTTGTTCTGAATAGTGGATCTGGAAAATCGGTTCTGGAACTTGTTCTGAAAAGATATAATAAAGCCATAAAAAAGTATTAAAAAAATGGAGAGGGGACTCTTTGGGGCCCGGGGGAGGACCTTTGGTGATCCGGGGGCCCTTGAGGGCCGGGTGGTCCTTTGGGTGCCCGGTGGACCTTTGAGGACCAGGGGAGGACCTTTGGGGGAGTGTGGAGGGCGTTTGGGGGATAACATTTCGAAATTTTTACTTTTTAGTTTACTTTTCTTTTGCGGCGCATCCCTGCGGCGCATCCTGCGGCGCTTTCCTGCGGTTCCTCCCTGCAGTGCATCCCCTGCGGCGCTTTCCTGACCCACGGTGCATCCCTGCGGCACATCCTGCGGTGCTTTCCTGGCCCATGGCGCATCCCTGCAGCGCTTCTCTGGTCCGGGGGACCTTTGGGGGCCGGGGGTGGGCCTTTTGGGCACCGGGCGGGCCTTTGGGGCACAGGTAGGGCCTTTGGGGGTCCGGGGGGGGCAGTGGGGGACCGGTGGAGGGCCTTTGGGACCCTGTTGGTCCTGTGGGCGCTCGATGGGCCTTGGGGGGGCCCGGGGATGGCCTGTGGGGGTCTGGGTGGACCTTTGGGGGCGCCGGTGGCCCTTTGGGAGCTTGGGGGACCTTTGCGGACCGGGGGCTTCCTTCGGGCTTGGTGTAGGAGGATTGGAACCCTTTCGAGTTGGGTTAGAGGACCTCACAACACTGTTCAAATGAAACTTGTGTATTATAACGACCACAGAGTTTCACCATTAAATTCTCTTCTAAAATCTCTTCAAAAATCTTCTTTTAAAATGTCTCTAACCGTTTCGCCGAAATAATCCCCTAAAACAGTTTCGCCCAAATAATCCCTAAACGTAATTCAGCGTGTTCCTTTTGTTTTTGGCATCTCTGCGCTAATGAATTTCAAATTAATAAGAAACCTGATTCCCGCGCTAAAACAATTCATCGCTAAGATGTTTCTTGGAGAATTTTTTCCATGGCCTTTGGCTATTAATATCCTTTGGAGTTCGACCAAAAGAGTTGTTTCCGAGGCAAAGACATTAATGACTTGGATCTATTCCTGGAGAATCGTTTCTAGGCGGAAATTTTTAAAGTCTGACAGATGATGTCATTGGTTGATTGATCTGTGAATCAACCTGAAGAAAGGGGAATTAATTTGTTGTTTCTAAGGGGAATTATTGATTCACGATAGGTGAATTGAGGTCGACAGCACAGGTGTTCCAAGGTCGATGTTGTTGTTGTTGTAAGTGCACGCTCTCAGCGAATGTCAAGGTCGATGTTGTTGTTGTTGACACACTTTGATTACGCAATAAATTTAGGTCATTGACCCCATTAACCACGTGTTCTCCCTAATGACTCTATGCCCATATTTGGTGCCCCGTCAGTATTCTATGCCCATAAAAGGAGCCCCGTCACGAGTCAATAAGGCCCTTCTACTGTTGTTTTCTTAGACCACTCTGCCGTTCTAAGACGAACAAATAAACTATGAAATGGGGATAAATCTATTTATTTAGACAGTGCAAAAAAGGTAAAAAAGTCCAGATATTTCCGTCACATATACAGCGGCTGTCTTCAGTAGAAATACTAAAATAATAAAGTTGAATCTAGCATATTTAAATTCAACAAAATAAATAACTTTTCGGGTCATTCACAAAATAATGAACTTTCGGATTATTCACTGGATTATTTTCAGAGAGAGTTCATTGACAAAGTTCATTCAAAGTTCTTGATGTAAAATTTCTTCTTTAATCTTGCACAAATGTAAAACAAATATCAATGAAAGTGGCAAAGCCTTCCATGTCTTGTAATTGAAAACCAATGTTGAGTTTATAGATATTTACTGGGTTGGTCTCATTTCCCCATTGTTGGGGTTCCCCCCCTGTTTCTTTTCCTTTCAGATAAATGACCTGTTTTCCTTTTCTTAATTACATTTGCTTATAGTATAATTTCAAAAGACAGGTTAAATTCCCGTTACTAAGCGATAGTGGTTTTGCAATAGGTAAGTTTTGAACCAAGTTCTATTTTTTTACTTTCTGGTTTGGAAGTCATTGAAAGATAAACCTAAGAGGTAGAATTGGGTTCGAATAGGGATGTAGCTGATTGGCTGGGTCAAGTGAAAGTCCACCCCTCTGAACAATTGAGTGAAAAATATTATTATTTTTTAGTTTGCGCTTAGACCCCGTTCGGGGATAAAGATTTATGTGGGATTATTGTGACCCTTTTGGAAGAATACAAATAAGGTATTTTCTTCAAACTGTGTACTAGTTTCCGTAACCCGGGTAGGGTAGGAATAGAGCTGCGTGGTACCGTCATTATTATATTGACAGGGAGGTTTGTTACCTCCAAAGAGAGAGTTAAGAGATTTTCTAGCCGTAACCCAAGGCGGGTACATTTGGCTTTAGAAAGTGGCTATTTGACCACTCGATCGCGTTATCATACCCTGGGACAGGGTATACTGTAAATAGGGTAGTACCAAACCCGATATTTACGGAACCGTTGGAGTAAGAGCGGGAATCTCATTAACATTTGGGCCGACAAGGGGTTCTCCCCTTCGAGTAAGTGGCATAGCAACCTTTTTGCGCCACTTTTGCATCAATAAGTGGCGACACCCGTAAATACACCTCCAATAAGTGGTGGTAGCAAGAAACGGAGCTATCAGCAGCACTGATAGTAAAAAGAATTCCGCGTTTTCGAAGAGACAAGTAATTTAGCCTACAAGAGTAGCCTATTGTGGTTACATATATAAGAAATCGCAAAGAAAATTTTTTTTATCTGAGCTTTGCCTAGTCGGATAATAATAAGTAATAAAATTTAATAATCAATAGATCACGCGAATAATTAACTTGTGAGACAAGGGAGGCTGCACCACCTACGTAGAATCGGCAAATTAAAAGGAAACAATTTTTAACGAAAGGTTAAAAAGAGATATTGATAAAAGGATTTTCATTCGGACGGAAGACGTTAAGTAAACCTTGAAATAATGGCGGACAAACGGAAAATTCAGGCAAGATCTACCGCGGTAAAACAAAAATCGAATTCAGACGCACAATTGTATGCGACTCCCGCTGGAAATACCCTAAGAAAAACACCGTCATATAGAACCATCTATCACTTAACAGGTGAAATAGAAATTTCTGAGACGGGTGAAGAGGAAATCTTCAAAACAAAATCAGTAATAGAGCGATCCCCGGTATAAACCAGGGAAGAAGAAAAAAGTCTAAGGAAACTTAAGATAGAATTATTCCCAGATAGAGAAACCCAGACAAAAGAAACAGTGGCAATAATACATGGAGAAAACTCACTATATGAAAGGACGAATAAAACAAAACCAACACACCCTTCAGATGAAGTATAAAATGTAGGGGAGTTGAGGATAAAAGAAAATATAATTATAGAACGAATAGAATCAGAAAACGAATTAAGAGGATATAAAAACAGAGAGAATCATAGTAGGCCAAGTAGCACCAGTAGTAGAAGTTCAATTTCCAGCAGGTGCTCGCGAAAGAGTACTCGAATAGATACAACACAACAAATATTAAATTTCATGAGAGAAAGAGAGGTAGCCAGAGAAAAAAAAGGAGGAGGAAGATAGAAAAGAAAAAGAGAAAAAGATAGGATAGCTAGAGAACGAAAGGAGGAGGAAGATAGAGTAGCCAGGGAAAAAAAGGAGGAGGCAGACAGAGAGGAAAGCAAATACATAATGGAAATGATTGCGGGGAGAAATTCCCAAGAGCCTCAGAAATCGTCTACAATAGAGGTAATGCAGGCGATAAACCTTCAACCAATGAAAGAAAATGAAGATGTACATTTATACATATACAATTTAGAAAAAACGGCGGAATTAAGCGGATTGCCGAGAGAAAATTGAGTGACAAGAATACATTCCCTCCTTAACTACAAAGCACAAATTGCATATAAAGCATTACCAATGCACTACTCAAAAGATTTTGAAAGACTAAAACAAGCCATTTTTGAAAATTTTCAACTCTTCCCCGAACACTTTCAAAGAAGGTTTAGAAGCGAAAGAAAACGAGACAACGAAACATATAAAGAATTCGGGTACAAATTGAAAGATATGTGTTTAAAATGGCTAGAGTTAGAAAACTATAGAGTGTTAGAAGACCCGG
Source organism: Artemia sp. Qi Xiang Cuo (assembly GCF_049724085.1). Taxonomy (NCBI): domain Eukaryota; kingdom Metazoa; phylum Arthropoda; class Branchiopoda; order Anostraca; family Artemiidae; genus Artemia; species Artemia sp. Qi Xiang Cuo. Next base: position 26,802,688 of record NC_142807.1, on the reverse strand, counting down.
ATAAAATAAAAGATAAGATAACGGAAATAATAGATAAAACAGTAATGGAACAATTTTTAGAAAATACCCACAGAGAATTGAGAATATATTTTAAAGAAAAGAACCCAAAAACAAGCGAAGAAATGGCGGAAATGGAAAATAGGTGGACCGAAATAAGAGAGAAGGTTGAGGACAGAGACATATTTCAATATAGAGAATATAACAAAAATAGGCACTATAACACAGCGCAAGGAGAATTAACTTGCTATAACTGTGGTACTATGGGGCATTTTACAAGAAATTACTGCATTAAACATGACCAAAACCCCCATGCCATGACCACCTGGACGATGACCCAAAATAGGAAAAAGAATTAGAAATTTGCAGAGTCGCATAAAATACACGAAAATTTTAACGGGGAATTAGTCGAAACGGCAATCGGTTCTAGCAGTGACCAAACCTATGCTTGAACTGACCTAATTCAGAGAACGGAGATAGACCATAAAAATAAGATTACAACATTATTTTATTATGGAGACAAGCACCCATGCCCGTCTGCTTGGGTAAAAATAGAAATTGCAAAGAAGGACGGTACGGTCCAGAGAAAAGCAATAAAAGTAGGGTTAGTACCTCCGCTAGCAGTGGATGGTTTAGTAGGAGGAGACTTTGGAGATATCGGAAATCTCCTATCGTTAAAAGCGACTTCTTTAACAGTGGGAAAATTACAAAATTACACTACGACGGAAAAATATGCTACTTCGTTTACAAGGCGGGGAGGTGGACCGGCCCATAAAACAAATGGGGAGGCTACGCCGCCCTGTTGGAAAAATGAAATACTTGATACGCGTGTTCAAAATATTGATAATCCACAAAAATTGGATGCGGAAGTAAAGAGACCACACAATATTCAAAACAAGACGCTCGAAATTGACTTTACGTGATTATTCGCAGGAAATGAAAGAATTGAAAATACTTCTAGTGGATGTATAATGTAAATAAGTACATGTCAAAGGGAAACGCTGAGTGTACCAAAGGCTTAAGAGACAATATCTGTTGTGTGCGCCTTTCCGCGTAGAAATCGAAGAATTCTAGTATAAATTGAAAAACTAAATGATGGAGTTTAGTTCCCATTTGATAACAAACTATTTGTTTCGGCGGTAAGAATAAAGAAGACTATAAGAGAGAAAAGAAATATTAAGTGGAGCTACAATAAAGAAATGCTGTCAAAGATGGTCGACACTGGAGTCCAAATCAGATTTAACGATGATTTAGTATTTTGCGTGAATGACAAAATTGAGAAAAGTAGAGATGAAAAGAGGAGTGTAAAAAAGAGACAAAATTTGGAGATTCAGCCGGCAGTGGCGAAAAATAAAAAAATGTTTGATGGGCTGTGCCTTGACAACATAGATAATTGGGAAAAAATAAAATGTTGGATGGGCTGTGCCTTGATAACATAAATAATAGGGGGAAAAAGAGGTCAAAGGTCAATGGGGAATAAAACAAGATGGTTACAAAATAGAGATGAATGACCTACAACGGGTTGGGGGAAAGTTGGGAGATATGGAATGTCGAGTCGGATTGGAAAAATTTGAGAAGGAATCTGCTATTGGTCTGATCAACTCAAAAGAGGGTGTGTTCCTTTATGAGGGGGAGGAATCCCTTGGGAAAGATCCCCTGCGGGAAGTCGCGAAAGATAGCCCTTTTCCTCAATGCACAACTGGAGGACCAGTTGTGATCCCTTTACCGAGATTTTGCCTTTCTGATCTGGAGTCCTTGGGGGATACTCTCTCCCAGTCACTTCATACTTCACCCAAACCTTTGTCCAGTAACCCTATTCATAGTTGTTATTCTTCATGGGAACCGACAATTATTTCCGGCAAATTGTATTCAGTGGGAGATGTATCCAAATTTCATTTTCAATTAGCATCAACGCATATTCTGCATTTGATTATCCCAGGGGAGGGAACCCAGAAAAAAGTTGATTCATGGTTTGCTCAGAATTTTACTTAAGTTTCAGTAACCTTATCGTTTTTATAGACAATCACATTTCCGGCCATATATTATTTCAAATTATGGCAAGGGGCAATTTACTTTTTTATTGAGATGTGGGGTTGTTTCCACATATGGAACTTAAGAGGCTAGTTCAGGCAATTTTTCATGATGGCTGGCTTCATCATTTGTGCCAGAAACTGATTCTCTGCTCCTCTCAAATCTAAATTCGGGAGAGCGAGAAAATTTTTTGTTTTTGATTGTGCTATGCACAATGATTTTCTACGAATCTTGGGCACTTCAACTTTCAAAACCTAATGCGGAGGCTATACTGTTAAGACCATGGTGGTCCTACAATAGAGACGTGTCGAGGAAGACCGATCCAGTGCCAAGCGGTGGAAGTAGTAGCACAGACACTGGTGGAAGAGAGAAGGCAAATGGATTTTGTAAAGTTGAAGTTAAGTGTTTATGTTTCTAAGGGTGGACCAAGGTAGCGCATGGGCGGTCATTTATCTTACGGGGGGAGGTGTTGGGGTTCCACCCCTGATTCTTTTCCTTTCAGATAAATGACCTGTTTGCCTTTTCTTAATTGCATTTGCTTATAGTATAATTACAAAAGACAGGTTAAATTCCCGTTACTAAGCGATAGTGGTTTTGCAATAGGTAAGCTTTGAACCAAGTTCTATTTTTGTACTTCCTGGTTTGGGAATCATTGAAAGATAAATCTAAGAGGTACAATTGCGTTTGAATGGAGATGTAGCTCATTGGCTGGGCCAAGTGGAGGTCCACCCCTATGAATAGTTGTTTGAAAAATATTATTTTTGTTTTAGTGTGCGCTTAGACCCCGTTCGGGGATATAGATTTATGTGGGATTATTGTGACCCTTTTGAAAGAATACAAGTAAGGTATTTTCTACAAACTGTGTACTAGTTTCCGTAACCAAGGCAGGGTAGGAATAGAGCTACGAGGTACCGTCATTATTATATTGACTTGGAGGTTTGTTACCTCCAAGGAGAGAGCTAAGAGATTTTCTAGCCCTAACCCAAGGCTGGTACATTTGGCTTTAGAAAGTGGCCATTTGACCACTCGATCGCGTTGTCATACCCTGGGACAGGGTATACTGTAAATAGGGTAGTACCAAACCCGATATTTACGGAACCGTCGGGGTAAGAGCGGGAATCCCACTAACATTTGGGCTGACAAGGGTTTCTCCCCTTCGAGTAAGTGGCATAGCAACCTTTTTACGCCATTTTTGCATCAATAAGTAGTGACCTCTGCATATACACACAAATACCCATATATAAAATGGAGATAAATCCATTTATTTAGACAGTGAAAAAACAGGTACAAAAGTCCTGATATTTCGGTCACATGGACAGCAACCGTCTTCAGTAGAAATACTAAAATAATAAAATTGAAACTAGCATATTTAAATACAACAAAATAAATAACGTTCAGGGTCATTCACATAATAATGAACTTCCGGATTATTCACTAGATTATTTTCAAGAAAAGTTCATTGACAAGGTTCATTCAAGGTTCTTGATGGAAAATTTTTCCTTGAATCTTGCCGAAATGTAAAAGAATTTTCCAATGAAAGTGGCAAAATCTTCCGTGTCTTCTAATTGCAAGCCAAATGTTGAGTTTATAGATGTTTACTAGGTTGGTCTCATTTCCCCATATATACGACGTATTTTCGACATAACTCCTTTAAATTAGGTGTCGTTTTCTTAGACCACACTGCCGTTCTAAGACGAACAAATAAACTTTCAAATGGGGATAAATCCTCTTATTTAGACAGTGAAAAAATACGTACAAAAGTCCAGATATTTCGGTCATATATACAGCGACCGTCTTCAGTAGAAATACTAAAATAATAAAATTCAAACTAACATATTTAAATGCAACAAAATAAATAACTTTTCGGGTCATTCACAAAATAATGAACTTCCGGATTATTCACTGGATTATTTTCAGAGAGAGTTCATTGACAAAGTTCATTCAAAGTTCTTGATGAAAAATTTCTTCTTTAGTCTTGCCCAAATGTAAAACAAATTTCCAATGAAAGTGGAAAAGCCCTCCGTGTCTTCTAATTGCAAACCAATGTTGAGTTTATAGATATTTACTGGGTTGGTCTCATTTCCCAATATATACGACGTATTTTCGACATAACTCCTTTAAATTAGGTGTTGTTTTTTTAGACCACACTGTCGTTCTAAAACGAACCAATAAACTTTCAAATGGGGATAAATCCATTTATTTAGACAGTGAAAAAACAGGTACAAAGGTCCAGATATCGCGGTCACATATACAGCGACCGTCTTCAGTAGAAATACTAAAATAATAAAATTGAAACTAGCATATTTATATCCAACAAAATAAATAACTTTTCGGGTCATTCACAAAATAATGAACTTCCGGATTATTCACTGGATTATTTTCAGAGCGAGTTCATTGACAAAGTTCATTCAAAGTTCTTGATGTAAAATTTCCTCTTCAATCTTGCCCAAATGTAAAACAAATATCAATGAAAGTGGCAAAGCCTTCCATGTCTTGTAATTGAAAACCAATGTTGAGTTTATAGATATTTACTGGGTTGGTCTCATTTCCCCATTGTTGGGGTTCCACCCCTATTTCTTTTCCTTTCAGATAAATGACCTGTTTTCCTTTTCTTAATTACATTTGCTTATAGTATAATTCGTAAAGACAGGTTAAATTCCCGTTGCTAAGCGATAGTGGTTTTGCAATAGGGAAGCTTTGAACCAAGTTCTATTTTTGTACTTCCTGGTTTGGAAGTCACTGAAAGATAAATATAAGAGGTACAATTGCGTTTGAATGGGGATGTAGCTGATTGGCTGGGCCAAGTGGAGGTCCACCTCTATGAATAGTTGTTTGAAAAATATTATTCTGTTTTAGTGTGCGCTTAGACCCCGTTTGGGGATATAGATTTATGTGGAATTATTGTGACCCTTTTGGAAGAATACAAGTAAGGTATTCTCTACAAACTGTGTACTAGTTTCCGTAACCCAGGCAGGGTAGGAATAGAACTACGAGGTACCGTCATTATTATATTGACATGGAGGTTTGTTACCTCCAAGGAGAGAGCTAAGAGATTTTCTAGCCATAACCCAAGGAGGGTACATTTGGCTTTAGAAAGGGGCCATTTGACCACTCGATCGTGTTATCATACCCTGGGACAGGGTATACTGTAAATAGGGTAGTACCAAACCCGATATTTACGGAACCGTTGGGGTAAGAGCGGGAATCCCACTAACATTTGGACCGACAAGGGGTTTTCCCCTTCGAGTAAGTGTCATAGCAACCTTTTTGCGCCATTTTTGCATCAATAAGTAGTGACCCCTCCATATACACACCAATACCCATATATACGACGTATTTTTGACATAACTCCTTTAAATTAGGTGTTGTTTTCTTAGACCACACTGCCGTTCTAAGACGAACAAATAAACTTTCAAATGGGGATAAATCCATTTATTTAGACAGTGAAAAAACAGGTAAAAAAGTCCAGATATTTCGGTCACATAGACAGCAACCGTCTTCAGTAGAAATACTAAAGTAATAAAATTGAAACTAGCATATTTAAATCCAGCAAAATAAATAACTTTTCGGGTCATTCACAAAATAATGAACTTCCAGATTATTCACTGGATTATTTTCAGAGAGAGTTCATTGACAAAGTTCATTCAAAGTTCTTGATGTAAAATTTCTTCTTTAATCTTGCCGAAATGTAAAACAAATTTCCAATGAAAGTGGCAAAGTCTTCCGTGTCTTCTAATTGCAAACCAAATGTTGAGTTTATAGATATTTACTGGGTTGATCTCATTTCCCCATATATACGACATATTTTCGACATAACTCCTTTAAATTAGGTGTTGTTTTCTTAGACCACACTGCCGTACTAAGACGAACAAACAAACTTTCAAATGGAGATAAATCCATTTATTGTTCGTCTTAGAACGGCAGTGTGGTCTAAGGAAACAACATCTAATTTAAAGGAGTTATGTCGAAAATACGTCGTATATATGGGGAAATGAGACCAACCCAGTAAATATCTATAAACTCAACATTGGTTTGCAATTAGAAGACACGGAAGGCTTTGCCACTAAAAATTTTATCTAAAAATTTTGATTGGATGCGTTTGGGGAAAAAGTGGGCGTGAGAGGTGGGTTAGTTGCCCTCCAATCACTTTGGAATATTAAAAAGGCACTAGCGCTTTGAACTTCTTCGATATGAAGTGCCCTGCTCTAAAGGAAAAAAATAATAAATAATACATTGTGCCAACATCGTTCTTAAAAGGCCCCAGGGCCTAACTTAAAACCCTTACCCTTAGGGTTGTGGGGGAGTGTCCGACTCTAATTCATATTTTCTATCTGGAAATCAACTTCGCTGAACAAAATGACTATCTCAAAATTTTGATTGGATGTGTTTGGTGAAATAATGGGCGTGCTTGGGGGACTAGTCACCCTCCAATCACTTTCGACTATTAAAAAGGGCACTAGCCATTCCAATTTCCAATCGAATGAGCCCTTTTCGAAGTTTCTATGACAATTCCGTCGATACGAAATGCCCTGGTATGGAAAAAAAATAATACGTTGTGCCAACATCGATCTTTACTTAGGGAGCGCGATCGCGCTACCTATGATAATACACAATATATGTGAATTTTATAAATATAAACCACGGGCTCTAAAGGAGGCTTAGTGGACCATACCAAATATTTTTTTTTAAATATACATTCATTAAATTTGGCTCAGTAAGAACTTGTTTTACTTAATTTTCAATAAAAACAATTATTGAAATTTTCAATAGTTGTTTTTAATGAAAATTAAGCAGAGGATTAGTGGCTACTGGCGATACCTCTATAAAAAAAACGTGCCTTGACCTCTACTTCTTGGGTGGTGTAGAAAAGGGCACTAACCCTTTCAATTTCCAATCGAATAAGCCCTCTTTAAAGTTTCTACGACAACGCTTTATATAGAAACCTTATATGCCCCAGGGCATAACTTACAGCCCTTGACTCGAGAGCTGTGAGGGGGTTGTCATCGCTAAAGACATATTTTCCGAACTTGTGAATTACGCTGAACAAAATGGCTATCTCAAATTTTTTATCGGATGTGTTTGGGGACATGGTGAGCGTAAGAAGGGAGTTACTTGTCATCCAATCACTTTCGTCTATTAAAAAGGGCACTAGCCGTTTCAATTTCTTATCGAATGATTCCTTTCTGAAGTTCTAAGACAACGCTTTCTATATAAAAAACCTTATATGCCCCTATTACCTAACTTATAGCCCTTGCCCTGAGGCCTTTGGGGGGAGTGTCACCCTCAAAAACATAATTTCCGGATGTTTTAACTACACCGAACAAAATGGCTATGTAAAAACTTTCATTGGATATTTTTGGGAAATGGTGGGTGTGAGAGAGGTGTTAGTTATCCTCCAATCACTTTCGACTATTAGAATCGGCACAAGCCCTTATAATTTGCAATTGAATGAGCCCTTTTGGAAGTTTCGTTGGCACCACTATCTATAAAAACCCTCTATTCCACCAGGGCATAGCTTACCACCAATGCCCTGAAAGTTACGAGGGTGTTATCACAGTTGGAGGTCAAATTTCAAAGAATGTTAAATACTTTGAACAAAATAGGCATCAAAAAATTTTGATTAGCTGTGTTTGGGGAAAAGTGGGCGTGAGACGGGCGTTAGTTGCCCTCCAATCACTTTTGATTATTCAAAAGGGTACTAGCCCTTTGGATTTCCAATCAAATGAGCCCCTTTTCAAGTTTCTACGACAAAAATTTCAATAAAAACCGTATATGCCCCCAGGGCATAACTTACAACCCTAACCCTGAGGGCTGTGGGGGAAGTGTTATCCTCTTAGATATAATTTCCGGACCTTTCAACTACTTTGAACAAAATGGATACCTCAGAATTTTTATTGGATGTGTTTGGATAAATAGTGGGCGTTGAAGGGGTTTTAGTTGCCTTCCAATCACTTTCTACTATTAAAAAGGGCACGAGCCATTTCAATTTCCAATCAAATGAGGCCTCTTTGTAGTTTCCACGACAACACTTTCTACGAAAACCTTATTTGCCCCCAGGGCATAACTTAAAACCCTTGCCCTGAGGGCTCTGAGGGGGTTGTCATCCTCAAATACCTAATTTCCAGAACTTTAAACTACGTTAAACAAAATGGCTATCTGAAAATATTGATTGGATGTGTTTGGGGAAAAGGTGGGCGTTAGAGGGGGAATAGTTGCCCTCCAATCACTTTAGACTAATAAAAAGGGCACTAGCCCTTTTTTCCAATCGAACGAGCCTTTTTTGAAGTTTCTACGAAAATGCTTTCTATAAAAATCTTATATGCCCCCTGGGCATAATCTACAACCGTTGCCCTGAGGGCTGTGGGGGAGTGTCCTCCTCAAAAACATCATTTCTATCTGAAAATCAACAACGCTGAGTATTGGTGTGTATATGCGGGGGTCGCCATTTATTGGTGCAAAAATGGCGCAAAAAGGTTGCTATGCCGCTTACTCAAAGGGGAGAGCCCTTTGTCGGGCCAAATGTTAACGGGATTCCCGCTCTTACTCCACCAATTCTGCAAATATCGGGTTTGGTACTACCCGATTTACAGTATACCCTGTCCTCCCAGGGTATGATAACGTGATCGAGTGGTCAAAAAGCCACTTTCTAAAGCCGAATGTACCCGCCTTGGGTTACGACTCGACAATCTCTTAACTCTCTCCTTGGAGGTAACAAACCTCCCTGTCAATATAATAATGACGGTACCTCGTAGCTCTATTCCTACCCTGCCTGGGTTATGAAAACTAGTACACAGTTTGTAGAAAATTCCTTACTTGTATTCTTCCAAAAGGGTCACAATAATCCCACATAAATCTATATCCCCGAACGCACACTAAAACAAAATAATATTTTTCACACAACTATTCATAGGGGTGGACCTCCGTTTGGCCCAGCCAGTCAGCTATATCCCCATTGAAACCCAATTCTACCTCCTAGATTTATCTTTCAATGACTCCCAAACCAGGAAGTACAAAAATAAAACTTGGTTCAAAGTTTACCTATTGCAAAACCACTATCGCTTAGTAACGGGAATTTAACCTGTCTTTTGAGATTATACTATAAGCAAATGTAATTAAGAAAAGGAAAACAGGTCATTTATCCGGAAAGGAAAAGAAACAGGGGTGGAACCCCAACACCTCCCCCCGTAAGATAAATGACCGCCCACGTGCTACCTTCGTCCACCCTTGCAAACATAAACACTTAACTTCAACTTTACAAAATCCATTTGCCTTCTCTCTTCCACCAGTGTCTGTGCTGCTACTTCCACCGCTTGGCACTGGAACGGTCTTCCTCGACACGTCTCTACTGTAAGATCACCATGGTCTAAATCGTATAGCCTCTGCATTAGGTTTTGAAAGTCGAAGTGCCCAAGATTCATAGACAATCATTGTGCGTAGCACAATCAAAAACAAAAAATTTCCTCGCTCTCCCGAATTTACATTTGAGAGGAGCAGAGAATCAGTTTCTGGCATCTTGTTTTACCATCTTGTTTTATTCCCCATGAGTCTTTGACCTCTTTTTCCCCCTTATTATTTATGTTATCAAGGCACAGCCCATCCAACATTTTATTTTTCTCCCTATTATTTATGTTTTCAAGGCACAGCCCATCCAACATTTTTTTTATTTTTCGCCACTGCAGGCTGAATCTCCAAATTTTGTCTCTTCTTTGCATTCCTCTTTTCATCTCTACTTTTCTCAATTTTGTCATTCACGCAAAATACTAAATCATCGTTAAATCTGATTTGGACTCCAGTGTCCACCATCTTTCACTGCATTTCTTCATTGTAGCTCAGCTTAATATTTCGTTTCTCTCTTTTCGTCTTCTTTATTCTTACCGCCGAAACAAACAGTTCGTTATCAAATGGGAACTGAATTCCGACATTTAGTTTTTCATATTGTACTAAAATTTCTCGATTTTTACGAGGAAAAGCGCGTACAATAAATTTCGTCTCCTTTTTCTCTGGTACAATCAGCGCTTCATTTTGGCCTGTACTTGTTAGCGTCTTATATTCATTAAAAGTGTTCTCAAGTTTTCTATTTTCTGGAAATTTTCCAGAAAAATCATTCTCGCGCTCTTATTTTCAATATTTTGTGGTCTTTTTACTTCCGCATCCCATTTTTGTGGATTATCGATATTTTGAACACGCGTATCAAGTATTTCATTTTTCCGACAGGGCGGCGTAGCCTCCCCGTTTGTTTTATGGGCCGGTCCACCTCCCTGCCTTGTCAACGAAGTAGCATAATTTTCCGTCGTGGTGTAATTTTGTAATTTTCCCACTTTTAAAGAAGTCGCTTTTAACAATAGGAGATTTCCGATGTCTCCAAAATCTCCTCCTACTAAAGCATCCACTGCTAGCGTTGGTACTCAGCCTACTTTTATCTTTTTTCTCTGGACCCTACCGTCCTTCTTTGCAATTTCTATTTTTACCCAAGCAGACGGGCATGGGTGCTTGTCTCCATAATAACATAATGTTGTAATATTATTTTTATGGTCTATCTCCGCTCTATGAATTAGGCCAGTTCACACATAGGTTTGGTCACTGCAGGAATCGATTGCCATTTCTACTAATTCCCCGTTCAATTTTCCGTATATTTTATGCGACTCTGCAAATGCGTAATTCTTTTCCTTATTATGGGTCATGGCCCAATGTGTCGTTGTATGTGGTTTTTGGTCATGTTTACTGGGGCAGTTTCTTGAAAAATGCCCCGTGGTACCACAGTTACAGCAAGTTAATTCTCCTTGCTCTGTGTTATAGTGCCTATTTCTGTTATACTCTCTATATTGAAATATGTCTGTCTCCTCAACTTCCTCTCTTATTTCGGTCCACCTATTTGCCATTTCTGCCATTTCTTCGCTTGTTTTTGGGTTCTTATCTTTAAAATATATTTTCAATTCTCTGTGGGTATTTTCTAAAATTGTTCCTTTACTGTTTTATCTATTATTTCCGTTATCTTATCTTTTATTTCTTCCGGGTCTTCTAACACTCTATAGTTTTCTAACTCTAGCCATTTTAAACACATATCTGTCAATTTGTACCCGAATTCTTTATATGTTTCGTTGTCTCGTTTTCTTTCGCTTCTAAACCTTCTTTGAAAGTGCTCGGGGGATAGTTGAAACTTTTCAAAAATGGCTTGTTTTAGTCTTTCAAAATCTTTTGAGTAGTGCATTGGTAATGCTTTATATGCAATTTTTACTTTGTAGTTAAGGAGGGGCTGTATTCTTGTCGCCCAATTTTCTCTCGGCAATCCATTTAATTCCGCGGTTTTTTCAAAATTGTATATGTATAGACGTACATCTTCATTTTCTTTCATTGGTTGAAGGTTTATTGCCTGCATTACCTCTATTGCTGTAGACGATTTCTGAGGCTCTTGGGAATTTCTCCCTGCAATCATTTGCATTATGTATTTCCTTTCCTCTCTGTCTGCCACCTCCTTTTTTTCTCTGGCTACTCTATCTTCCTCCTCCTTTCGTTCTCTAGCTATCCTGTCTTTCTCTCTTTCTTGTGTATCTTCCTCCTTCTTTTTTTCTCTGGCTACCTCCCTTTCTCTCATGAAATTTAATATTTGGTGTGTTGTATCTATTCGAGTACTCTTTCGAGAGCCCTTGCTGGAAATTGAACTTCTACTACTGGTGCTACTTGGCCTACTATGATTCTCTCTGTTATTATATCCTCTTAATTCGTTTTCTGATTCTATTCGTTCTATAATTATATTTTCTTTTACCCTCAACTCCCCTACATTTTGTACTTCATCTGAAGGGTGAGTTGGTTTTGTTTTATTCGTCCTTTCATATAGTGAGTTTTCTCCATGTATTATTGCCACTGTTTCTTTTGTCTGGATTTCTCTATCTGGGAATAATTCTATCCGAAGTTGCCTTAGACTTTTTCTTCTTCCCTGGTTCGTACCGGGGATCGCTCTATTACTGATTTTGTTTTGAAGATTTCCTCTTCACCCGTCTCAGAAATGTCTATTTCACCTGTTGAGTGATATACGGTTCTAGCTGATGGTATTTTTCTTAGGGTATTTCCAGCGGGAGTCACATACAATTGTATGTCTGCATTCGATTTTTGTTTTACCGCGGTAGATCTTGTCTGAATTCTCCGTTTGTCCGCCATTATTTCAAGGTTTACTTGACGTCTTCCGTCCAAATGAAAATCCTTTTATCAATGTCTCTTTTTATCCTTTCGTGAAAAATTGTTTCCTTTTAATTTGCCGATTCTACGTGGGCGGCGCAGCCTCCCTTGTCTTACAAGTTAATTATTCGCGTGATCTATTGATTCTTAAATTGTATTACTTATTATTATCCGACTAGGCACAGCTCAGATAAAAAAAAAATTCTTTTTGCGATTTTTTATATATAAACACAATAGGCTACTCTTGTAGGCTAAATTTCTTGTCTCTTCGAAAACGCGGAATTCTTTTTATTATCAGTGCTGTTAATAGCTCCGTTTCTTGCTGCCACCACTTATTCGAGGTTTATGTACAGCTGTCGCCACATATTGATGCAAAAATGGCGCAAAAAGGTTGCTATGCCACTTACTCGAAGGGGAGAACTCCTTGTCGGCCCAAATATTAGTGGGATTCCCGCTCTTACCCCAACGGTTCCATAAATATCGGGTTTGGTATTACCCTATTTACAGTATACCCTGTCCCAGGGTATGATAACGCGATCGAGTGGTCAAATGGCCACTTTCTAGAGCCAAATCTACCCACCTTGGGTTATGGCTAGAAAATCTCTTAGCTCTCTCCTTGGAGGTAACACACCTCCCTGTCAATATAACAATGACGGTACCTCGTAGCTCTATTCCTACCCTGCCTGGGTTACGGAAACTAGTACACAGTTTGTAGAAAATACCTTACTTGTATTCTTCCAAAAGGGTCACAATAATCACACATAAATCTATATCCCCGAACGGGGTCAAAGCGCACACTAAAACAAAATAATATTATTCACACAACTATTCATAGGGGTGGACCTCCACTTGGCACAGCCAATCAGCTACATCCCCATTCAAACCCAATTCTACCTCTTATATTCTACCTCAATATAATAATGACGGTACCTCGTAGCTCTATTCCTACCCTGCCTGGGTTACGGAAACTAGTGCACAGTTTGTTGAAAATACCTTACTTGTATTCTTCCAAAAGGGTCACAATAATCCCACATAAATCTATATCCTCGAACACACACTAAAACAAAATAATATTTTTCACACAAATATTCATAGGGGTGGACCTCCGCTTGGCCCAGCCAATCAGCTACATCCCCATTCAAACCCAATTCTACCTCTTAGATTTATCAATCAATGACTCCCAAACCAGAAAGTACAAAAATAGAACTTGGTTCAAAGCTTGCCTATTGCAAAACCACTATCGCTTAGTAACGGGAATTTAACCTGTCTCTTGAAATTATACTATATGCAAATGTAATTAAGAAAAGGAAAACAGGTCATTTACCTGAAAGGAAAAGAAACAGGGGTGGAACCCCAACACCTCCCCCCGTAAGATAAATGACCGCCCACGCGCTACCTTGGTCCACCTTTAGAAACATAAACACTTAACTTCAACTTTACAATATCCATCGCGATTGCGCTGCCTATGAAAAAGGGCAATTTCAATTTCCAATCAAATGAGCCGTTTTGAAACTTCTACAACAAATTTTTATATAAACCTTTTATGCCCCCAGGGCATAACTTACAACCCTGTCACTGAGGTCTCTGAGGGGGTTATTATCCTAAAAGACCTAATTTCCAGAACTTTCAACTACGTTGAACAAAATGGATATCTCAAAATTTTGATTAGATGTGTTTGGGGAAATGGTGGGCATGACAGGGGCGTTAATCGCTATCCAATCACTTTCAACTATTGAAAAAGTCACTAGCCCTTTCAATTTCCAATTGAATGATCCCTTTTGAAGTTTCTACGACAACGCTTTCAATATAAAATTTATGTGCCCCCAGGGTATAACTTAAAACCCTTTACCTGAGGGCTGTGGGGGGAGGGGTTGTCATCCTTAAAGACCTAATTTCCAAAACTTTCAACTACGTTGAATAAAATGGCTATTTAAAAATTATGATTGTTGTGTTTGAGAGAAAGGTGAGGGTGATTGGGGGATTAGTTTTCCTAAAATCACTTTTGACCGTTTAAAAGGGCACTAGTCCATTGATTTTAAATCGAATGAGCCATTTTGCAGGTTTCTATAAGGAAAATTTAGATAAAAACCTTATATACCCGCAGGGCAAATATTAAAATTCTTGCCCTGAAGACTTTGGGGGGAGTGTCCTGCTCAAAGATATAATTTCCTGAACTTTGAACTGCGTGGGACAAAATGGCTATCTCAGAATTTTTATTGGATGTGTTTGGGGAAATGGTGGGCGTGGAAGGGGTGTTAGTAGCCTTCCAATCACTTTCAACTATTAAAAAGAGTACTAGCCATTTTAATTTCCAATTGAATAAGCCCTTTTTGAAGTTTCTACGACAACGCGTTCTATAAACCCTTATATGCCCCCAGGGCATAACGTCCAACCCTTGCCCTGAAGGCGGGGGGGGGGGGGGGGTTGTCATCCTCAAAGACCTAATTTTCAGCGCTTAAGACTATTTTGATTGGGTGTGTTTCGGGAAATGGTGGGCGTGGAAGGGGTGTTAGTCGCCTTCCAATCACTTTCGACTATTAAAAAGGGCACAAGCCACTCCAATTTCCAATTGAATGACCCCTTTTCGAAGTTTCTACGACAACTCCTTCGATACGAAGTGCCCTGGTATGAAAAAAAAACAACAATACATTGTACCAACATCTTTCTTTACTTAGGCAGCGCGATTACGCTGCCAATGATTTCTTGTCGTTTTGAGTTTGAATTTTAACATGTATTCTTATCTGCTGAGCTTAAGTTTAAAATGGCCTTTACTTTTCTTGGAAAACTTATTTTTCGGAAGTTTTTTTTTAATTAATTTTTTTTCTTTTTTGATTGCAAAAAGTTTCAAGTTTTTAAAAATTCCTTATTTAAAAATCAAACTTAAAAAAAAAAAAAAAATCAAATCTTCACCAAAGTATCAAAACTGGTATCAAAGTAACAATATCAAAGTGAAGAAAGTTTGCCCCCTTTGAATTGAGCCCCCTTTAAAGTTTATACGATGACGACTTACTCTTAAAAAGTGAATTACAACTTTCAATTTCCAATCGAACGAGCCCTCTATGAAGTTTATACGAGCATCCATTCCATAACAACCATATATATCCCCAGGGCATAAATTGCAACACCTACCCTCGAGCCCTAGGGGGCTGTGTCGACACCTGGGTTTTGTCATCTGAACTTTAAATTATTTATAACAGAATCTCTATGTCAAAATTTTTATCTGATGCATTTAGGGCTTGGAGGGGGGGGGGGTTGGCTAGTTGCCCTCCGATCTCTTTTGACTCTTAAAAAGTAAACGAGAACTTTCAATTTACAATCAAGTGAACCCTCTCCGAAGTTTATACGAGCATCTCTTCCATAAAAACTATATATGCCCCCAGAGCATTACGTTGTGCCCCCAGAGCACAAAGTCTGCCTCTGCGCCCTGGGGGTTGTGTCGACACAGAGTTTTTCTTATCTGACCATTGAATTATTTTTAATGAAATGCCTATTTTAAAAATTTTATCGGATAGGCTTGGCGAAAAAGGGTGTGTGGGGGGGGGGGGCTAGTTGCCTTCAGATCTCTTTTAACTATTAAAAAGTGAACTCGAACTTTCAATTTCCAATCAAATTAGCCCTCTCTGAAGTTTATACGAGGATCCCTTTCATAAGAACCATATGTGCCCTAGGGCATAACTTACGAAGCCTGCCCCCGGACCCTGGGGGGTTGTGTCGACACCTGAGTTTTGTTATTTGACTTTTGAACAATTTTTAACTTAATGGCTATTTAAAATTTTTATCGGATGCATTCGGGAAAAAGGGGCGTTGGGGGTCAAGTTTCCCTCCAATGTCTTTTGACTCTCAAAAACTGAACTAGAACTTTCAATTTCTTATCAAATCAGCCCTCTCTGAAGTTCTTCCGAGCATCCCTTCCATGAGAACCATATACTCCCCCAGGGCATAACTTTACAACACCAGCCTCCGGGCCCTGGGGGGAAAGGTTTGACCCAGGAGTTTTCGTTATATGGTCTTTGAACTATTTCTTTAAAAAATGGCTATCTCAAAGTTCTTAGTAGAAGTGACCCTAAAGCCCCCACGAGTCACCCCTGCTGCCATCTACAATTTAGTTTAATGCTGACGGGACATAATTTATTCAAGGATTATCGATCGAGTCTAATGGTGGTCAAGGTCAATCGATCTGTTGTTGTTGTTGTTTGGCCACGTGTAATGGCATGAGGGGTGATTTACATAATCGATGGAGGAATTATTGATTTATGACACTGTGGGGTGATTTACATAATCGATGGGGGAATTATTGGTTCACGTAGGGGGAATTAAGAAACAAACATGGCTTCAGTATTGTTTGGCTAGCCTGGTCTGAGAACTTGATTTAAATAATCGCTCGGGGAAATTATTGATTCACGAAGGAGGACTTATTAAACAAACATGACTTCATTATTGTATGGCTAGCCTAACCTGTGAACTTGATTTACATAATCGGCGGGGACATTGTTGATTCACGAAGAGGGACTTAAGAAACATTAAGGCTTCTTTAATCTTAGGTCTGAGAGATAAACGTTCTTTAGGACAGAGAGAAAAATTAATATTCTATTTTTAAATAGGGCTTCATTGTTCTTTAGTGTCAGGAATCATAAATGACATCACTTGTTATCTTGGAATTATGCGGGAGTCTAAAGAGATATAAATATTGATTCACTAAGGGGGGAATTAAGAAACAAACACGGCTTCATTAATTTTTAGGCCTGAGGGATTTACATAATCGGCGGGGACATTGTTGATTCACGAAGAGGGAATTAAAAAACATTAAGGCTTCTTTAATCTTAGGTCTGAGGGATAAATGTTCTTTAGGACTGAGAGAAAAATTAATATTCTATTTTTAAATAGGGCTTCATTGATCTTTAGTGTCAGGAATCATAAATGACATCACTTGTTATCTTGGAATTATGCGGGAGTCTAAAGAGATAGAAATTCTATTTTTAAATACGGCTTCACGGAGCTTTAAGTCTGAGAGGTAAATTGATATTCTAACGAAACCATAATAGTTTAGCTAGGAACATTTATGAGATGAAGAGATTAACGAAGGAAAGGGTTTCCTAGAAATTTGAAATGTGAAAGCACAGAGATGCCAAAAAACAAAGGGAACACACAGACATTACTTTTTGGGGATTATTTGGGCGAAACGGTTTTAGATAGGTTATGGAATTATTTCGGCGAAACCGTTAGAGAAGTTTTAAAAGATGATTTTAGAAAGGGTTTCAGAAGAGGTTTTGAGTGTGATCGTTATAGTAAACAAGTTCTATTTGAACAGTGTCGTGAGGTCCTCTACACATCCCCAAAGGGCCCCGAACGCCCTACCCCGATCCAAAGGGTTCCAATCCCCCTACCCCAATCCAGAAGGAACCCCCCAGTCCCCAAAGGTTCCCAGGGCTCCCACCGGCCCCCCACACCCTCAAAGGCCCACCCCAGGCCCCCAAAAGGCACATTGAGCTCCCAAAAGACCACCAGGGTCCCAAAGGCCATCACCCGGTCTCCAAATGTCCCCCAGGCTCTCAACCGGCCCCCAGGACCCCCAAAGGCCCTCCACCGGCACCCAAAGGTCCCCCAGGCTCCCAAAGGGCCCCCCACCCTCCCTCTCCCTCTCCTCCCCACTCCTCACCGTCACCTCCCCCTCCCCCCAACCCCCTCCTCCCAACCACCTCCCCTCCCCTCCTCCCCCTCTCCTCCCCTCCTCCCCCCTCCCCTCCTCCCCCCCTCCCCCTCCCCATCCTCCCCTCCCCATTTTTTTAATATTTTTTGTGCATTGAGACACAGAAGGGACACCCTCCCCCAAGGGTCCCCCCAACACCCACCCCGGGCCCCCCCAAAGCGTCCCCTCGCCCTTTTTTTTAATACTTTTTTATGGCTTTATTATATATTCTGAACAAGTTCCATTCATAATGTCATTCCTAAACCCATTTTCCAACCTCAAAGAGTCCCCTCCCCAATTTGTAAATACTTTCTTGAATTTTTTAACATGGTATTTTTTAACTTTTTACGTTCCGACCTTTCTCAAAGAGTCAAATTTAAAGTTCTATTCCAAATATTTCCCCGGAACAAGAAAAGTCCCAAGACATAAAAAATTTAAAGTTCACTTCTAAATTTTTCCGTAGAAGATAGGAAAAGTTATACTTTGATTGTGATTATTTTCTATGAAGATAAAAAGTCTCACTTTAATTTTAAATTTTCTTAAATTCAGTTCTGACCATTCTCAAAGAGATGAAAAAATTTAAAGTTCTGTTCAAAATATTTCCCCGGAAGAAGAAAAGTTCAACTTCGATTCTGAATTTTCTCAATGAAAATGAAATAAGTTATTGATCAATTCTATTTTCCCAAAATAATATAAAATTTTCCACTTCAATTCAGATTTTTCTCAAAGAGATGAAAAAATTTTAAAAAATTGTTCCAAATTTTTCTTAGAAGATAGAAAAGATCAAGTTCTAATCTTAATTTTACCAAAGAACACAATTCAATTCTAATTTCTCCAGAGAAAATAAAAAGCTTCCACTTCAGTTTTAAGTTTACCAAGACATACAAAATTTAAAGTTCAGCTCTAAATTTTTTCTTAGAATATAGGAAAAGTTATACTGTGATTGTGATTATTTTCTATGTAGATAAAAAGTTTCACTTTAATTCTAAATTTTCTTAAATTCAGTTCCGACCTTTCTCAAAGAGAGGAAAAAATTTAAAGTTCTGTTCAATATATTTTCGCGGAAGAAGAAAAGTTCAACTTCCAGTCTGAATTTTCTCATTGAAAATTAAATATGTTATTGATCAATTCTATTTCTCAAAAATAATATAAAAATTTTCCACATCAGTTCATATTTTTCTCAAAGAGATGAAAAATTTAAAATACTATACCAAATTTTTCATAGAAGATAGAAAAGTTCAAGTTCTCTTCTGAATTTTACCTACAAACACAATTCAATTCTAATTTCTCCAGAGAAAAAAAAAAGCTTCCACTTCAGTTTTAAGTTCACCAAGACATAAAAAATTTAAAGTTCTATTCTAAATTTTTCTGTAGAAAATAGGAAAAGTTATACTATGATAGTGATTATTTTCCATGAAGATAAAAAGTTTCACTTTAATTCTAAATTTTCTTAAATTCAGTTCCGACTTTTCACATAGAGATGAAAAAAATTTAAAGTTCTGTTCCAAATTTTTCATAGAATATTGGAAAAGTTATACTTTGACCGTATTATTCAAGTTCTCTTCTGAATTTTATCAAAGAACACAATTCAATTCTAATTTCTCCAGAGAAAATAAAAAGCTGCCACTTCAGTTTTAAGTTCGCCATGACATAAAAAATTTAAAGTTCAGTTCTAAATTTCTATATAGAAGATAGGAAAAGTTATACTATGATTGCGATTATTTTCTATGAAGATTAAAAAGTTTCACTTCAATTTTAAATTTTCTCAATGAAGTGAAGAAAAGTTCAACTTCGATTCTGAATTTTCTCAATAAAAATGAAATAAGTTATTGATCATTTCTATTTTCCCAAAATAATATAAAAATTTTCTACTTCAGTTCAGATTTTTCTCAAACAGATGAAAAAATTTAAAATACTGTTCCAAATTTTTCATAGAAGATAGAAAAGTTCTTGTTCTCTTCTGAATTTTACCAAAGAACATAATTCATTTCTAATTTCTCCAGAGAAAATAAAAAGTTTCCATATCACTTTTAAGTTTACCAAGACATAAAAATTTTAAGTTCAATTCTAAATTTTTCCATAGAAGATAGGAAAAGTTATACTATGATTGTGATTATTTTCTATGAAGATAAAAAGTTTCACTTTAATTCTAAATTTTCTTAAATTCAATTCCGACCTTTCTCAAAGAGATGAAAAAAATTAAAGTTCTGTTCCAAATATTTTCCCGGAAGAAGAAAAATTCAACTTCGATTCTGAATTTTCTAAATGAAAATGAAAAAGTTAATATTCAAATCTATTTCCCCAAAAATAATATATGAATTTTCGCTTCGGCTCAAATTTTTTTTCTCAAAGAGATGAAGAAATTTAAATTTCTGTTCCAAATTTTTCTTAGAATACAGGAAATGTTATACTTTGAACGCGAATATTTGAGTTCTATTCTGAATTTTACCAAAGAACAAAATTCAATTCTAATTTCCTCAATAAAAAATTTAAAGTTCAATTCTAAATTTTTCGGTGGAAGATAGAAAAAGTAATACCATACGTGTGAATATTTTCCCGGAAGATAAAAAGTTCTAGTTCAATTTAAAATTTTCTCAATGAAGTGAAGAAGAATTCAAGTTCTCTTCTGAATTTTACCAAAGAACACAATTCATTTCTAATTTCACCAGGGAAAATAAAAATATTCCACTTCAGTTCCTTATTTCACAAAGACATAAAGAAATTTAAAGTTCAATTCTAAATTTTTCGGTGGAAGATAGAAAAAGTAATACCATACTTGTGAATATTTTCATGGAAGATAAAAAGCTCTAGTTCAATTTAAAATTTTCTCAACGAAGTGAAGGAAAGTTCAAGTTCTCTTCTGAATTTTCTCAATGAAAAAGAAATTAGTCATTGATCATTTCTATTTCTCCAAATAATATAAAAATTTTTCACTTTAGTTTAGATATGACTTGAAGAGATGAAAAATTTAAAATACTTTTCCAAATTTTTCACTGAAGATAAAAAAGTTCAATCTGGCTCGAAGAGATGAAAAATTTAAAATACTGTTCAAAATTTTTCACTGACGATAAAAAAGTTCAAGTTCTCTTCGGAATTTTACAAAAGAAGACAATTCAATTCTAATTTCTCCAGAGAAAATGAAAATCTTCCACTTCAGTTCTTTATTTCACAAAGACAAAGAAATTTAAAGTTCATTTCTAAATTTTTCGGTTGAAGATAGAAAAAGTAATACCATACTTGTGAATATTTTCACGGAAGATAAAAAGTTCTAGTTTAATTTAAAATTTTCTCAACGAAGTGAATAAAAGTTCGAGTTCTCTTCTGAACTTTACCAAAGAACACACTTCAATTTTAATTTCTCCAGAGAAAACAAAAATCTTCCACTTCAGTTCTTTATTTCACAAAGAAAAAGAGAAATATAAAGTTCAATTCTAATTTTTCGGTGGAAGATAGAAAAAGTAATACCATACTTGTGAATATTTTTACGAAAGATAAAAAGTTCTAGTTCAATTTAAAATTTTCTCAACGATGTCAAGGAAAGTTCAAGTTCTCTTCTGAACTTTACCAAAGAACACACTTCAATTCTAATTTCTCCGGAGAAAACAAAAATCTTCCACTTCAGTTCTTTATTTCACAAAGACATAAAGAAATTTAAAGTTCAATTCTAAATTTTTCGGTGGAAGATAGAAAAAGTAATACCATACTTGTGAATATCTTCACGGAAGATAAAAAGTTCTAGTTCAATTTAAAATTTTCTCAACGATGTCAAGGAAAGTTCAAGTTCTCTTCTGAACTTTACCAAAGAACACTCTTCAATTCTAATTTCTCCAGAGAAAACAAAAAGCTGCCACTTCAGTTCTTTATTTCACAAAGACATAAAGAAATTTAAAGTTCAATTCTAAATTTTTCGGTGGGAGATAGAAAAATTAATACCATACTTGTGAGACTAAAAATGAAGATATTTATGCAGTGTTTCAACTAGCTATGGCTAAGTTTGCTAAAGACAAGCTATTTTCTTGCGAAAACACACAAACTCAGAAAAAATGTTCAATTTTCCTTTAGTACCTACACAATTAGACTAAAGATGAAGATATTTATGCAGAGTTTCAACTATCTATGGCTAAGTTTGCTAAAGACAAGCTATTTTCGTGCGAAAACACACAAAATCAGAAAAAATGTTAAATGTTCCTTTAGTACATATGCAATTATGCTTAAATGAAGATATTTATGCAGAGTTTCAACTAGCTATGGCTAAGTTTGCTAAAGACAAGCTATTTTCTTTCAAAAACACACAAAATCAGAAGTAAAATGTTCAATGTTCCTCTAGTACCTACTCAATTAGGCTTAAATGAAGATATTTATGCAGAGTTTCAACTATCTATGGCTAAGTTTGCAAAAGACAAGCTATTTTTGTGCGAAAACACACAAAATCAGAAAAAATTTTCAATGTTCCTTTAGTACCTATGCAATTAGGCTTAAATGAAGATATTTATGCAGAGTTTCAACTATCTATGGGTAAGTTTTCTAAAGACAAGCTATTTTCTTACAAAAACACACACAATCAGAAGTAAAATGTTCAATGTTCCTCTAGTACCTACTCAATTAGGCTTAAATGAAGATATTTATGCAGAGTTTCAACTATCTATGGCTAAGTTTGCTAAAGACAAGCTTTTTTCTTGCGAAAACACACAAAATCAGATAAAATGTTCAATGTTCATTTAGTACCTACGCAATTAGGATTAAATGAAGATATTTATGCAGAGTTTCAACTAGTTATGGCTAAGTTTGCTAAAGACAAGCTATTTTCTTGCGAAAACACAAACAAACTCAGACAAAATGTTCAATGTTCCTTTAGTACCTACGCAATTAGGCTAAAAATGAAGATATTTATGCAGAGTTTCAACTATCTATGGCTAAGTTTGCTAAAGACAAGCTATTTTCTTGCGAAAACACACAAAATCAGAAAAAATGTTCAGTGTTCCTTTAGTACATACACAATTAGTCAAAAATTGAAGATATTTATGCACAGTTTCAACTAGCTATGGCTAAGTTTGCTAAAGGCAAGCTATTTTCTTGAGAAAACACACAAAATCAGAAAAAATGTTCAATGTTCCTTTAGTACTTACGCAATTAGACTTAAATGAAGATATTTATGCAGAGTTTCAACTAGCTATGGCTAAGTTTGCTAAAGACAAGCTATTTTCTTGCGAAAACACACAAAATCAGAAGAAATGTTCAATGTTCCTATAGTACGCACGTAATTAGAGTTAAATGAAGATATATATGCAGAATTTCATCTAGCTATGGAGAAGTTTGCTAAAGAAAAGCTATTTTCATGCAAAAACACACAAAATCAGAAAAAATTTTCTATTGTCCTTTAGTACCGACGCAATTATACTAAAAATGAAGATATTTATGCAGATTTTCATATAGCTTTGGCTAAGTTTGCTGAAGACAAGCTATTTTCTTGCTAAAACACTCAAAATCAGAAAAAATGTTCAATGTTCCTTTAGTACATACACAATTAGGCTAAAAATGAAGATATTTATGCAGAGTTTCAACTAACTATGGCTAAGTTTGCTAAAGACAAGCTATTTTCTTGCGAAAAAACAAACAAAATCAGAAAAAATGTTCAATGTTCCTTTAGTACCTACGCAATTAGGCTTAAATGAAGATATTTATGCACAGTTTCAACTAGTTATGTCTAAGTTTGCTAAATACAAGCTATTTTCTTGCGAAAACACAAAAACACAGAAAAAATGTTCAAATTTCATGTATAACAAAATCTCATAGACTTAAATGAAGATATTTATGCAGAGTTTCAACTAACTATGGCTAAGTTTGCTAAAGACAAGCTATTTTCTTGCGAAAACACAAACAAAATCAGAAAATATGTTCAATGGTCCTTTAGTATATACACACTTAGAATAAAAATGAAGATATTAATGCAGTTTCAAATAGCTATGGCTAAGTTTGCTAAAGACAAGCTATTTTCTAGCGAAAACACACAAAATCAGAAATAATTTTCTATGTTCCTTTAGTACCTACGCAATTAGGATAAAAATGAAGATATTTATGCATAGTTTCAACTAGCTATGGCTAAGTTTGCTAAAGACAAGCTATTTTCTTGCGAAAACACACAAAATCAGAAAAAATACTGTTAGGTTAGGTTAAGTTAGATTAGGTTAGGTTAGCCTACGTACGCGCGCATATAGGTTAGGTTAGGTTGGATTAAGTTAGGTTAGGTTAAGTTAGGTTAGGTTAGGTTAGATTAAGTTAGGTTAGGTTAAGTTAGGTTAGGCTAGGTTAGCCTACGTACGCGCGCGTACGTAGGCTAACCTAGCCTCACCTAACTTAACCTAACCTAACTTAATCTAACCTAACCTAACTTAACCTAACCTAACTTAATCCAACCTAACCTAACCTATATGCGCGCGTACCTAGGCTAACCTAACCTAATCTAACTTAACCTAACCTAACAATATTTTTTCTGATTTTGTGTGTTTTCGCAAGTAAATAGCTTGTCTTTAGCAAACTTAGCTATACCTAGTTGAAACAGTGCATAAATATCTACCTTTTTATCCTAATTGCGTAGGTACTAAAGGAACATTGAACATTTTTTCTGATTTTGTGTGTTTTCGCAAGAAAATAGCTTGTCTTTAGCAAACTTAGCCATAGCTAGTTGAAACTATGCATAAATATCTTCATTTTTATCCTAATTGCGTAGGTACTAAAGGAACATTGAACATTTTTTCTGATTTTGTGTGAGTTTTCGCAAGAAAATAGATTGTCTTTAGCAAACTTAGCCATAGTTAGTTGAAACTCTGCATAAATATCTTCATTTAAGCCTAATTGCGTAGGTACTAAAGGAACATTGAACATTTTTTCTTATTTTGTGTGTTTTCGCAATTAAAAGGATTTTCGTTAGCAAACTTAGCAATATTTAGTTTAAAATCGTCAAAAATATCTTAATTTCAGACTAATTGCGTAGGTACTACAGGGACACTGAACATTTTTTCATATTTTGTGTGTTTTTGCATGAAAATAGCTTGTCTTTAGCAAACTTAGCCATAGCTAGTTGAAACTGTGCATTGATATCTTCATTTTTAGCCTAATTGTGTATGTACTAAAGGAACACTGAAAATTTTTTCTGATTTTGTATGTTTTAGCAAGAAAAATAGCATGTCTTTAGCAAACTTAGCCATAGCTAGTTGAAACTCTGCATAAATACCTTCATTTTTAGCCTAATTGAGTCGGTACTAAAGGAAAATTGAACATTTTTTCTGATTTTGTTTGTGTTTTCTCAATAAAATAGCGTGTCTTTAGAAATATTAGACATAGATAGTTGAAACTCTGAATAAATATCTTCATTTAAGCCTAATTGCGTAGGTACTAAATGAACATTGAACATTTTTTCTGATTTTGTGTGTTTTTGCAAGAAAATAGCTTGTCTTTAGCAAACTTAGCCATGGCTAGTTGAAACTCTGCATAAATATCTTAATTTAAGCCTAATTGAGTAGGTACTAGATGAAAATTGAACATTTTACTTCTGATTTTGTGTGTTTTTGTAAGAAAATAGATTGTCTTTAGCAAAATTAGCCATAGATAGTTGAAACTCTGCATAAATATCTTCATTTAAGCCTAATTGCATAGGTACTAAAGGAACATTGAACATTTTTTCTGATTTTGTGTGTTTTCGCACGAAAATAGCTTGTCTTTAGCAAACTTAGCCATAGATAGTTGAAACTCTGCATAAATATCTTCATTTAAGCCTAATTGCGTAGGTACTAGAGGAACAATGAACATTTTACTTCTGATTTTGTGTGTTTTTGCAAGAAAATAGATTGTCTTTAGCAAACTTAGCCCTAGCTAGTTAAAACTCTTCATAAATATCTTCATTTAAGCCTAATTGCATAGGTACTAAAGGAACATTGAACATTTTTTCTGATTTTGTGTGTTTTCGCACGAAAATAGCTTGTCTTTAGCAAACTTAGCCATAGCTAGTTGAAACTCTGCATAAATATCTTCAGTTTTAGTCTCATTGCGTAGGTACTAAAGGAACATTGACCATTTTTTCTGAGTTTGTGTGATTTCGCAAGAAAATAGCTTGTCTTTAGCAAACTTAGCCATAGCTAGTTGAAACTCTGCATAAATATCTTCATTTTTAGTCTCACAAGTATGGTATTAATTTTTCTATCTCCCACCGAAAAATTTAGAATTGAACTTTAAATTTATTTATGTCTTTGTGAAATAAAGAACTGAAGTGGCAGCTTTTTGTTTTCTCTGGAGAAATTAGAATTGAAGTGTGTTCTTTGGTAAAGTTCAGAAGAGAACTTGAACTTTCCTTGACATCGTTGAGAAAATTTTAAATTGAAGTAGAGCTTTTTATCTTCCGTGAAAACATTCAATAGTATGGTATTACTTTTTCTATCTTCCACCGAAAAATTTAGAATTGAATTTTAAATTTCTTTATGTCGTTGTGAAATAAAGAACTGAAGTGAAAGATTTTTGTTTTCTCCGGAGAAATTAGAATTGAAGTGTGTTCTTTGGTAAAGTTCAGAAGAGAACTTGAACTTTCCTTGACATCGTTGAGAAAATTTTAAATTGAACTAGAACTTTTTATCTTCCGTGAAAATATTCTCAAGTATGGTATTACTTTTTCTATCTTCCACCGAAAAATTAGAATTGAACTTTAAATTTCTCTATGTGTTTGTCAAATAAAGAACTGAAGTGGAAGATTTTAGTTTTCTCTGGAGAAATTAGAATTGAAGTGTGTTCTTTGGTAAAGTTCAGAAGAGAACTTGAATTCTTCTTCACTTCGTTAGGAAAATTTTAAATTGAACTAGAACTTTTTATCTTCCGTGAAAATATTCACAAGTATGGTATTAATTATTCTATCTTCCACCGAAAAATTTAGAAATGAACTTTAAATTTCTTTGTCTTTGTGAAATAAAGAACTGAAGTGGAAGCTTTTTATTTCCTCTGGAGAAATTAGAATTGAATTGTGTTCTTTGGTAAAATTCCGAAGAGAACTTGAACTTTCTTATCTTCAGTGAAAAATTTGGAACAGTATTTAAAATTTTTCATCTCTTCGAGCCAGATTGAACTTTTTTATCTTCAGTGAAAAATTTGGAACAGTATTTTAAATTTTCCATCTCTTCGATTCAGATCTGAACTAAAGTGAAAAATTTTTATATTATTTGGAAAAATAGAAATGATCAATGACTAATTTCTTTTTCATTGAGAAAATTCAGAAGAGAACTCGAACTTTCCTTCACTTCGTTGAGAAAATTTTAAATTGAACTAGAACTTTTTATCTTCCATGAAAATATTCACAAGTATGGTATTACTTTTTCTATCTTCCACCGAAAAATTTAGAATTGAACTTTAAATTTCTTTATGTCTTTGTGAAATAAGGAACTGAAGTGGAATATTTTTATTTTCCCTGGTGAAATTAGAAATGAATTGTGTTCTTTGGTAAAATTCAGAAGAGAACTTGAATTCTTCTTCACTTCATTGAGAAAATTTTAAATTGAACTAGAACTTTTTATCTTCCGGGAAAATATTCACACGTATGGTATTACTTTTTCTATCTTCCACCGAAAAATTTAGAATTGAACTTTAAATTTTTTATTGAGGAAATTAGAATTGAATTGTGTTCTTTGGTAAAATTCAGAATAGAACTCGAATATTCACGATCAAAGTATAACTTTTCCTATCTTCTATGAAAAATTTAGAACAGAACTTTAAATTTCTTTATCTCTTTGAGAAAAAAATCTGAACTGAAGTGGAAATTTTTATATTATTTTTGGGAAAAAAGATTTGATCGATAACTTTTTCATTTTCATTGAGAAAATTCAGAATCAAAGTTGAACTTTTCTTCTTCCGGGCAAATATTTGGAACAGAACTTTAATTTTTTTCATCTCTTTGAGAAAGGTCGGAATTGAATTTAAGAAAATTTAGAATTAAAGTGAAACTTTTTATCTTCATGGAAAATAATCAGAATCATAGTATAAATTGTCCTATCTTCTATGGAAAAATTTAGAATTGAACTTAAAATTTTTATGTCTTGGTAAACTTAAAAGTGATATGGAAACTTTTCATTTTCTCCGGAGAAATTAGAAATGAATTATGTTCTTTGGTAAAATTCAGAAGAGAACAAGAAATTTTCTATCTTCTATGAAAAATTTGGAACAGTATTTTAAATTTTTTCATCTGTTTGATAAAAATCTAAACTGAAGTGGAAAATTTTTATATTTATTTTGTGAAAATAGAAATGATCAATAACTTATTTCATTTTCATTGAGAAAATTCAGAATCGAAGTTGAACTTTTCTTCACTTCATTGAGAAAATTTAAAATTAAAGTGAAACTTTTTAATCTTCATAGAAAATAATCACAATCATAGTATAACTTTTCCTATCTTCTATGTAGAAATTTAGAACTGAACTTTAAATTTTTTATGTCATGGCGGACTTAAAACTGAAGTGGCAGCTTTTTATTTTCTCTGGAGAAATTAGAATTGAATTGTGTTCTTTGATAAAATTCAGAAGAGAACTTGAATATTCACGATCAAAGTATAACTTTTCCAGTATTCTATGAAAAATTTGGATCAGAACTTTAAATTTTTTTCATCTCTATGTGAAAAGTCGGAACTGAATTTAAGAAAATTTAGAATTAAAGTGAAACTTTTTATCTTCACGGAAAATAATCACTATCATAGTATAACTTTATCTATCTTCTACAGAAAAATTTAGAACAGAACTTTAAATTTCTTTATGTCTTGGTGAACTTAAAACTGAAGTGGAAGATTTTTTTTTTCTCTGGTGAAATTAGAATTGAATTGTGTTTGTAGGTAAAATTCAGAAGAGAACATGAACATTTCTATCTTCTATGAAAAATTTGGTATAGTATTTTAAATTTTTCATCTCTTTGAGAAAAATCTGAACAGAAGTGGAAAATTTTTATATTATTTTGGAGAAATAGAATTGATCAATAACATATTTCATTTTCAATGAGAAAATTCAGAATCGAAGTTGAACTTTTCTTCTTCCGAGAAAATATATTGAACAGAACTTTAAATTTTTTCATCTCTTTGAGAAAGGTCGGAACTGAATTTAAGAAAATTTAGAATTAAAGTGAAACTTTTTATCTTCATAGAAAATAATCACAATCAAAGTAAAACTTTTCCTATCTTCTAAGGAAAAATTTAGAACTGAACTTTTAATTTTTTATGTCTTGGTAAACTTAAAACTGAAGTGGAAGCTTTTTATTTTCTCTGGAGAAATTAGAATTGAATTGTGTTCTTTGGTAAAATTCAGATTAGAACTTGATCTTTTCTATCTTCTAAGAACAATTTGGAAAAATATTTAAAATTTTTTCATCTCTTTGAGAAACATCTGAATTGAAGTGGAAAATTTTATATTATTTTGGGAAAATAGAATTGATCAATAACTTAGTTCATTTTCATTGAAAAAATTCAAACTTGAAGTTCAACGTTTCTTCTTCCGAGGAAATATTTGGAACAGAACTTTAAATTTTTTCATCTCTTTGAGAATGGTCAGAACTGAATTTAAGAAAATTTAGAATTAAAGTGAAATTTTTTATCTTCATAGAAAATAATCACAATCGTAGTATAACTTTTCCTATCTTCTACGGAAAAATTTAGAAGTGAACTTTAAATTTTTTATGTCTTGGGACTTTTCTTGTTCCTGGAAAATATTTGGAATAGAACTTTAAATTTGACTCTTTGAGAAAGGTCGGAACGTAAAAAGTTAGAAAATACCATGTTAAAAAATTCAAGAAAGTATTTACAAATTGGGGAGGGGACTCTTTGAGGTTGGAAAATGGGTTTAGGAATGACATTATGAATGGAACTTGTTCAGAAGATATAATAAAGCCATAAAAAAGTATTAAAAAAAATGGAGAGGGGACTCTTTGGGGGGGGGGGCGGGGGGGGGTGTTTGGGGGACCCTTGGGGGAGGGTGTCCCTTCTGTGTCTCAATGCACAAAAAATATTAAAAAAATGGGGAGGGGAGGATGGGGAGGGGGAGGGGGAGGGGAGGGGGAGGAGGGGAGGAGAGGGGGAGGGGAGGGGGAGGGGTTGGGGGGAGGGGGAGGTGACGGTGAGGAGTGGGGAGGAGAGGGAGAGGGAGGGTGGGGGGCCCTTTGGGAGCCTGGGGGACCTTTGGGTGCCGGTGGAGGGCCTTTGGGGGTCCTGGGGGCCGGTTGAGAGCCTGGGGGACATTTGGAGACCGGGTGATGGCCTTTGGGACCCCGGTGGTCTTTTGGGAGCTCGATGTGCCTTTGGGGGGCCCGGGGTGGGCCTTTGAGGGTCTGGGGGGCCGGTGGGAGCCCTGGGAACCTTTGGGGATCCGGGGGTTCCTTCTGGATTGGGGTATGGGGATTGGAACCCTTTGGATCGGGGTAGGGCGATCGGGACCCTTTGGGGTTGGGTAGAGGACCTCACGACACTGTTCAAATAGAACTTGTTTACTATAACAACCACACTCAAAACCTCTTCTAAAACCCTTTCTAAAATCATCTTTTAAAAGGTCTCTAACGGTTTCGCCGAAATAATTCCATAACCTATCTAAAACCGTTTCGCCCAAATAATCCCCAAAAAGTAATTTCTGTGTGTTCCTGTTGTTTTTTGGCATCTCTGTGCTTTCACATTTCAAATTTCTAGGAAACCCTTTCCTTCGTTAATCTCTTCATCTCATAAATGTTCCTAGCTAAACTATTATGGTTTCGTTAGAATATCAATTTACCTCTCCGACTTAAAGCTCCGTGAAGCCGTATTTAAAAATAGAATTTCTATCTCTTTAGACTCCCGCATAATTCCAAGATAACAAGTGATGTCATTTATGATTCCTGACACTAAAGATCAATGAAGCCCTATTCAAAAATAGAATATTAATTTTTCTCTCTGTCCTAAAGAATGTTTATCCCTCAGACCTAAGATTAAAGAAGCCTTAATGTTTTTTAATTCCCTCTTCGTGAATCAACAATGTCCCCGCCTATTATGTAAATCCCTCAGGCCTAAAAATTAATGAAGCCGTTTTTGTTTCTTAATTAACACCTTAGTGAATCAATATTTATATCTCTTTATACTCACTCATAATTCAAAGATAACAAGTGATTTCATTTATGATTGCTGACACTAAAGAACAATGAAGCGCTATTTAAAAATAGAATATTAATTTTTCTCTCTGTCCTAAAGAATGTTTATCTCTCAGACCTAAGATTAAAGAAGCCTTAATGTTTCTTAATTCCCTCTTCGTGAATCAACAATTTCCCCGCCGATTATGTAAATCAAGTTCACAGGTTAGGTTAGCCAAACAATAATGAAGTCATGTTTGTTCCATAATTCCCCCTTCGTGAATCAATAATTTCCCCTAGCGATTATGTAAATCAAGTTCTCAGGCCCGGCTAGCCAAACAACAATGAAGACATGTTTGTTTCTTAATTCCCCCTTCGTGAACCAATAATTCCCCCATCGATTATGTAAATCACCCCACAGTGTCATAAATCAATAATTCCTCCATCGATTATGTAAATCACCCCTCATGCCATTACACGTGGCCAAACAACAACAACAACAGATCGATTGACCTTGACCACCATTAGACTCGATCGATAATCCTTGAATAAATTATGTCCCGTCAGCATTAAACTAAATTGTAGATGGCAGCAGGGGTGAGTCGTGGGGGCTTTTGGGTCACTTCTACTGTTCTTATCGGATGGGTTAGAGAAAAATGGGCGTGGAGGAGGGGGGGCTAGGTGCCCTCCAATCTCTTTTGACTCTTAAAAAGTGAACTAGAACTTTAAAATTTCCAATCAAATAAGCCCTCTTTGAAGTTTATACGAGCATCCCTTCCATAAGAACCATATATGCCCCCAGCGCATAACTTACAACGCCTGCCCCCGGGCCCTGGGGGGTTGTGTCGACACTGGAGTTTTTGTTATATGATCTTTGAACTGTTTTTAACAAAATATCTATCTCAAAATTTTTATCGGATGCAGTTGGGAAAAATGGCGTTGGAGGGGGGGGGGGCTGGTTACCCTCCGATATCTTTTGGTGCTTAAAAAGTGAACTAGAGCTTTCAAGTTCAAATCAAATGAGCCCTCTCTGAAGTTTATACGAACACTCCTTCCATAAGAACATTATATGCCCCCAGGGCATAACTTATAACCCTTGCCCTGAAGACCTTGGGGGGGGGGGGGGGTGTCATGCTCAAAGATATGATTTCAAGAACTTTCAACTATGTTTAACAAAATGGCTATCTCAAAATTTTGATTGGATGTGTTTGGGGAAATGGTGGGCATGGAAGGGGTGTTAGCTGCCTTCCAATCACTTTCGACTATTAAAAAACGCACTAGCCATTTAAACTACCAATCAAATGAGCCCATTTTGAAGTCTCTACGATAAAACTTTCTATAAAGACCTTATATGTCCCCAGGCCATAACTTACAACCCTTGCCCTGAGGGCTGTGGGGAGTTGTCATCATCAAAGACCTAATTTCCAGAGTTTTTAACCATGTTGAACAAAATGGCTATCTCAAAATTTTGATTGGATGTGTTTGGGGAAAAGGTGGGCGTGAGGGGTTGGGGGTTAGTTGCCCTCCAATCACTTTCGACTATTAAAAAGGGCACTAGCCCTTTGAAGTTCAAATCGAATGCCCCCTTTTTGAAGTTTCTATGACAAAGCTTCCTTTAAAAAGCTTATATGCCCCTAGGGTATAACTTACAACCCTTGCCCTGGGGGCTGTGGGGGGAGTGTCCTCCTCAAAAACATAATTTTTATGGAAATCAACTACGTAGAACAAAATGGCTATCTCAAAATTTTGATTGGATGTGTTTGGGAAAATGGTGGGCGTGAGAGGGGCGTTAGTCGCTATCCACTCAACTGCGTAGAACAAAATGGCTATTTCAAAATTTTGATTGGATGTTTTTGGGGAAATGTTGGGCGTGGAAGGGGTATTCGTTGCATTCCAATCACTTTTGACCCTTAAAAAGGGCACTAGAACTCTCGATTTCCAATCGAATGTGTCTCCTTTGAAGTTTTTACGACGACCCCTTCCATATAAAGTGCCTCTAGGAAAAAAAATAATAATAATAAACATTTGAGCCGTATGGCCTTTATTATAGGCAACGTTATAGCGTTTCCTCTGATCAGTTTCATCATGCAGCACTAGGAGACCTAGTTTTGCTTGCGAAGGAAATTATAAACATAAAAAACAACATTCAGTGCAACCCCCTCCGGAAATGTATACCCCCCATACCCTCATTTACACAAGAAAAAGTTTTATGTAATTCTTGTAGAATTCGTTTTTTTAAATAAAGATTCAAAGGGGAAGGTAATTTTTAAACTCTAGGAATCAATATTCCTTTCCAATTGGTATCTCTGATAAATTTTGATTAATTTAAGTTTCTGTCGCAATGATGCCAAGATTTGTTAAGGTATGCCGGATATTCTTTGTCAAACAATGCCCAAGGGGTAAGTTAATAATTCTATCTTTATTTTTCGAATACTTTAAAATTTTTAATTAATCCATTATTTAAATATGGGGAATATGTCACAATACAATGTTACACAATCTGCGGTAATACTTTGACTTATCCTGTATGTTTACTTAGACAGCGCTATTGCGCTGCCTGTGATTTTTGTTTCGACTTTATTTGGCCCGCTGATATCAATGCTATTTATTAATATAAATCAACGAACCCAAAAGCAAATCAATTTAACAAAAATCATAAATGATATTTCAATAAATAACGTATATTAAAATTTTAGTACAACAAATTAAATTTTACAGTCAAAATCCATTCAAAATTACGAGCAAATGAATAGTGAGATACCCGGGGTTACTAGAATAGAGCTTGGTTCAATTATGAGACTGAGCATTCTGTGCTAGTAGTGGTGCTGGGGGAAGTGGAGGGAGATATGTACTGCAGCATTTGTGGTGAATCTTGGTGCAAAAATCCGCGTGTATACGACATTCACCTTTACACACACACACCCCCGAAAGCTTGTTCACGCTATATTACTGTCGTCTGCAGGAGCTCATTGCTGACAATTTTAGTAAAAGCCAAGCACCAGCACTTATATTTATGATTTTTTAAAGTTTGTTTATTGTTGATAATGTATTGCGTAATATTTTTAACTTCATCAAGCAGTGTCTTAGTTAGATAGTTACTTTTCTTTGCCACCGCTTGAATAGCACCTACTTCACTAGCGCCCCCGCCCCCTCCCCCCATTAAAAAAACTTTAGCTACGCCCCTGTTCATATTTCAAGAGTAGACAAATGGACTAGCTCCATGAAAATTATGCCAAGTACCAAAAATGTACTACATAAAAAAGACGTAGCGAAAAAGTTGCAGCACAAAATTTTTATGGAAATCAACTACGTAGAACAAAATGGCTATCTCAAAATTTTGATTGGATGTGTTTGGGAAAATGGTGGGCGTGAGAGGGGCGTTAGTCGCTATCCACTCAACTACGTAGAACAAAATGGCTATCTCAAAATTTTGATTGGATGTTTTTGGGGAAATGCTGGGCGTGGAAGGGCTATTCGTTGCCTTCCAAACACTTTTGACCCTTAAAAAGGGCACTAGAACTCTCGATTTCCAATCGATGAGCCCCCTTTGAAGTTTTTACGACGACCCCTTCCATATGAAGTGCCTCTAGGAAAAAAAATAATAATAATAAACATTTGAGCCGTATGGCCTTTATTATAGGCAACGTTATAGCGTTTCCTCTGATCAGTTTCATCATGCAGCACTAGGAGACCTAGTTTTGCTTGCGAAGGAAATTATAAACATAAAAAACAACATTCAGTGCAACCCCCTCCGGAAATGTATACCCCCCATACCCTCATTTACACAAGAAAAAGTTTTATGTAACTCTTGTAGAATTCGTTTTTTTAAATAAAGATACAAAGGGGAAGGTAATTTTTAAACTCTAGGAATCAATATTCCTTTCCAATTGGTATCCCTGATAAATTTTGATTAATTTAAGTTTCTGTCGCAATGATGCCAAGATTTGTTAAGGTATGCCGGATATTCTTTGTCAAACAATGCCCAAGGGGTAAGTTAATAATTCTATCTTTATTTTTCGAATACTTTTAAATTTTTAATTAATCCATTATTTAAATATGGGGAATATGTCACAATACAATGTTACACAATCTGCGGTAATACTTTGACTTATCCTGTATGTTTACTTAGACAGCGCTATTGCGCTGCCTGTGATTTTTGTTTCGACTTTATTTGGCCCGCTGATATCAATGCTATTTATTAATATAAATCAACGAACCCAAAAGCAAATCAATTTAAAAAAAATCATAAATAATATTTCAATAAATAACGTATATTAAAATTTTAGTACAGCAAATTAAATTTTACAGTCAAAATCCATTCAAAATTACGAGCAAATGAATAGTGAGATACCCGGGGTTACTAGAATAGAGCTTGGTTCAATTATGAGACTGAGCATTCTGTGCTAGTAGTGGTGCTGGGGGAAGTGGAGGGAGATATGTACTGCAGCATTTGTGGTGAATCTTGCTGAAAAAAGCCGAGTGTATACGACATTCACCTTTACACACCCCCCCCCCCCCCCGAAAGCTTGTTCACGCTATATTACTGTCGTCTGCAGCAGCTCATTGCTGACAATTTTAGTAAAAGCCAAGCACCAGCACTTATATTTATGATTTTTTAAAGTTTGTTTATTGTTGATAATGTATTGCGTAATATTTTTAACTTCATCAAGCAGTGTCTTAGTTAGATAGTTACTTTTCTTTGCCACCGCTTGAATAGCACCTACTTCAATAGCGCCCCCTCCCCCTCCCCCCCTTAAAAATACTGTAGCTACGCCCCTGTTCATATTTAAAGAGTAGACAAATGGACTAGCTCCAGGAAAATTATGCCAAGTACCAAAAATGTACTACATAAAAAAGACGTAGCGAAAAAGTTGCAGCACAAAATTCGTTTATACAATACAGGCATATGTATTCATGCTATTACGGTTACATACAATAGGCGCATGCTAACAATAATGACGCAATGGGTTTTAGACTTTTACAGTGAGAGAAGGAGACGATACCCAAATTCTTGTTTGTAGTGATTTTTGTTCGTTTCAAGCTTGATTTGCATATTCAATTTAAGTTTCACTCGTTTTAAGATTTATTTATTCATTTACATTAATATCTATTGTATGTTTGTTTTCATTGATTGTTTGTTTAATTTCTGTTCGTTTTGAGTTTCATTTATACTTCAATAGCAAAATATTTTTTTCGTTTTAACCTTGATTTTTATATTCAATCTAAGCATTACTCGCTTTAAGATCTGTTTATTCATTTATGTTATCACTTGTTTTATGTTTTTTGCTATGATTGTTTATCTAATTTCGGTTCGTCTTGGGTTTCATTTATTTTGGTCGTTTTGAGTTTGAATTTTAACAGGTATTTGTATCTGCTGAGCTTAAGTTTAAAATGACCTTTAATTTTCTTTGAAAAACTCATTTTTCGGGAAGTTTTTTTTTAATCAATACACGTATAATACTAGTATTTCAGTATTTCATAATTCAGTATAGTATAATCAAGTATTTCATTTTTCCGACAGGGTGGCGTAACCTCCCAATTTGTTTTATGGGCCGGTCCACCTCCCCGCCTTGTCAACGAAGTAGCATATTTTTCCGTTTTAGTGTAATTTTGTAATTTTTCCACTTTTGAAGAAGCCACTTTTAACGACGGGAGATTTCCAATATCTTCAAAGTCTCCTCCTATAAAAGCATACTCTACTAGAAGAGGTACTAAGCCTACTTTTATCGTCTTTCTCTGGACCGTACCGTCCTTCTTTGCAATTTCTATTCTTACCCAAGCAGACGGGCATGGGTGCTTGTCTCCATAATAATATAAAGTTGTAATCTTATTTTTATGGTCTATCTCCGTTCTCTTTATTAAGCCAGTTCGCGCATAGGTTTGGTCACTGCTAGAATCAATTGCCATTTCGACTAATTCCCCGTAAAACTTTTCTGATATTTTATGCGACTCTGCAAGTTCATATTTTTTTTCCTTATTATGGACCTTGGCCAATGCTGTCGTGTTATGTGGTTTTTTGTCATGCTTACTGGGGCAGTTACTTGCAAAATGCCCCGAGATTCCACAATTATGCCAAGTTAATTCTACTTGCTCTGTGTTATAGAGCCTATTTTGTTATACTCTCTACATTGAAATATGTTTGTCTCCTCAAATTCATCTTTTATATCGGTCCACCTATTTGTCATTTCCGCAATTTCTTTACTGGTTTTGGGGTTCTTTTCTTTCAAATATATTTTAAATTCTCTGTGGGTGTTTTCTAAAAATTGTTCCATTACTGTTTTATCTATTATTTCCGTTATCTTATCTTTTATTTCTTCAGGGCTTTCTAACATTCTATAATTTTGTAACTCTAGCCACTTAAAACACATATCTTGCAATTTGTACCAGAATTCTTTATATGTGTCGTTGTCTCGTTTTCTTTCGCTTCTAAACCTTCTTTGAAAATGTTCGGGGAAGAGTTGAAACTTTTCAAAAATGGCTTGTTTTAGTCTTTCAAAATCTTTTGAGTAGTGCATTGGTAATGCTTTATATGCAATTTGTGCTTTGTAGTTAAGGAGGGGCTGTATTCTTGTCACCCAATTTTCTCTCGGCAATCTGCTTAATTCCGCCGGTTTTTTCAAAATTGTATAAATGCACATCTTCATTTTCTTTCATTGGTTGAAGGTTTATTGCCTGCATTACCTATATTGTAGACGATTTCTGAGGCTCTTGGGAATTTCTCCCCGCAATAATTTCCATTATGTATTTTCTTTCCTCTCTGTCTGCCTCCTCCTTTTGTTCTCTGGCTATCCTATCTTTCTCTCTTTCTTTTGTATCTTCCTCCTCCTTTTTTTCTTTGGCTACCTCTCTTTCTATCATGAAATTTAATATTTGTTGTGTTGTATCTATTCGAGTACTCTTTCGAGAGCCCCTGCTGGAAATTGAACTTCTACTACTGGTGCTACTTGGCCTACTATGATACTCTCTATTTTTATATCCTCTTAATTCGTTTTCTGATTCTATTCGTTCTATAATTATATTTCCTTTTATCCTCAACTCCCCTACATTTTGTACTTCATCTGAAGGGTGAGTTGGTTTTGTTTTATTCGTCCTTTCATATAGTGAGTTTTCTTCATGTATTATTGCCACTGCTTCTTTTGTCTGGATTTCTCTATCTGGGAATAATTCTATCTTAAGTTTCCTTAGACTTTTTTCTTCTTCCCTGGTTTATACCGGGAATCGCTCTATTACTGATTTTGTTTTGAAGATTTCCTCTTCACCCGTCTCAGAAATGTCTATTTCACCTGTTGAGTGATATATGGTTCTATCTGATGGTGTTTTTCTTAGGGAATTCTTTTTACTATCAGTGCTGTTAATAGCTCCGTTTCTTGCTGCCACCACTTATTGGAGGTGTATGCACGGGTGTCGTCACATATTGATGCAAAAATGGCGCAAAAAGGTTGCTATGCCACTTACTCAAAGGGGAGAACCCTTTGTCGGCCCAAATGTTAGTGGGATTCCCGCTCTTACCCCAACGGTTCCGTAAATATCGGGTTTGGTACTACCCTATTTACAGTATACCCTGTCCCAGGGTATGATAACGCGATCGAGTGGTCAAATGGCAACTTTCTAAGGCCAAATGTACCCGCCTTGGGTTACGGCTAGAAAATCTCTTAGCTCTCTCCTTGGAGGTAACAAACCTCCCTGTCAATATAATAATGACGGTACCTCGTAGATCTATTCCTACCCTGCCTGTGTTACGGAAACTATTCATAGGGGTGGACCTCCGCTTGGCACAGCCAATCAGCTACATCCCCATTCAATCCCAATTCCAGGAAGTAAAAAAATAAAACTTGGTTCAAAGCTTACCTATTGCAAAACCACTATCGCTTAGTAACGGGAATTTAACCTGTCTTTTGAAATTATACTATAAGCAAATGTAATTAAGAAAAGGAAAACAGGTCATTTATCTGAAAGGAAAGAAACAGGTTTGGAACCCCAACACTGAGCAAAATGGCTATCTCAAAATTATGATTGGATGTGTTTGGGGAAAATGCTGGGCGTGGGAGGGGTGTTAGCTGCCTTCCAATCTCTGTTAACTATTAAAAAGGGCACTAGCCATTCCAATTTCCAATCGAATGAGCCCTTTCTAAGTTTCTACGACAACTCCTTCGATACGGAGTACCCTGGTATGAAAAAAAAAATAATACATTGTGCCAAAATCGTTCTTTACTTAGGCATCGCGATTGCGCTGCCTATGAAAAAGGGCAATTTCAATTTCCAATCAAATGAGCCGTTTTGAAACTTCTACAACAAATTTTTATATAAACCTTTTATGCCCCCAGGCCATAACTTACAACCCTTTGACTGAGGTCTCTGAGGGGGTTATTATCCTAAAAGACCTAATTTCCAGAACTTTTAACTACGTTGAACAAAATGGATATCTCAAAATTTTGATTGGATGTGTTTGGGAAAATGGTGGGCGTGAGGGGGGCGTTAATCGCTATCCAATCACTTTCAACTATTAAAACAGGCACTAGCCCTTTCAATTTCCAATTGAATGAGCCCTTTTGAAGTTTCTACGACAACGCTTTCAATATAAAATTTATGTGCCCCCAGGGTATAACTTAAAACCCTTTACCTGAGGGCTGTGGAGGGGAAGGGCTGTCATCATCACAGATCCAATTTCCCAAATTTTTGACTTCGTTGAACAAAATGAGTGTCTAATAACGTTTATTGAATGTGTTTGGGGAAAAGGTGGGCGTGAGAGGGGGATTAGTTACCCTCCAAGCACTTTCGACTATTAAAAAGGACACTAGGCCTTTGAATTTCCAATAGAATGAGCCCTTTTTCGAATTTCTACGGCAAAACTTCTAATAAGAATCTCACATGTCCCCAGAGCAAAACTTATAACCCATGCCCTGAAGGCTGTGGGGGGGAGTGTCCTGCTCAAAGGTATAGTTTCCAGAACTTTGAACTTCATGGAACAAATTCGTTATTACAAAAATTTTATTGGCTATGCTTGGGGAAATGGTGGGCGTGGAAGGGGTGTTAGTTGCCTTCCAATCACTTTCAACTATTAAAAAGAGTACTAGCCATTTTAATTTCCAATTGAATAAGCCCTTTTTGAAGTTTCTACGACAACGCGTTCTATAAATCCTTATATGCCCCCAGGGCATAACTTACAACCCTTGCCCTGAAGGCTGTGGGGGGGTTGTAATCCTCAAAGATTTAATTTTCAGAGCTTAAGACTACGTTGAATAAAATGGCTATCTCAAAATTTTGATTGGATGTGTTTGGGGAAAAAGTGGGCGTAAGAGGGGGTAAGTTGCCCTCCAATCACTTTCGACTATTAAAAAGGGCACTATCCCTTTGAATTTTCAATCGAATGAGCCTTTTTTGAAGTTTCTACGACAACACCTTCTATAAAAACCTTATATCCCCCCAGGACATAACTTACAACACTTGCCCTGAGGGATGTGGGGGAGTTTCGTCCTCAAAAACATAATTTCTATCTGGAAATCAACTACGCTGAACAAAATGGCTATCACAAAATTTTGATTGGGTGTGTTTCGGTAAATGGTGGGCGTGGAAGGGGTGTTAGTTGTCTTCCAATCACTTTCGACAATTAAAAAGGGCACAAGCCACTCCAATTTCCAATTGAATGAGCGCTTTTCGAATTTTCTACGACAACTTCTTCGATACGAAGTGCCCTGGTATGGAAAAAAAAATAATACATTGTGCCAACATCTTTCTTTACTTAGGCAGCGCGATTGCGGTGCCAATGATTTCTTGTCGTTTTGAGTTTGAATTTTAACATGTATTCTTATCTGCTGAGCTTAAGTTTAAAATGGCCTTCGGAAAGTTTTTTTTAATTAATTTTTGTTCGTTTTTGATTACATAAAGTTTCAAGTTTTAAAAAATTCTTTATTTCAAAATCAAACTTTAAAAAAAAAAAAAATGTTCATAAAAGTATCAAAACTGGTATCAAAGTAACAATATAAAAGTAAAAAAAGTTTGCCCCCTTTGAATTGAGCCCCCTTTAAAGTTTATACGACGACCACTTACTCTTAAAAAGTGAATTACAACTTTCAATTTCCAATCGAACGAGCCCTCTATGAAGTTTATACGAGCATCCCTTCCATAACAACCATATATATCCCCAGGGCATAAATTGCAACGCCTACCCTCGGGCCCTAGGGGGCTGTGTCAACACCTGGGTTTTGT
Organism: Artemia sp. Qi Xiang Cuo; assembly: GCF_049724085.1. Taxonomy (NCBI): domain Eukaryota; kingdom Metazoa; phylum Arthropoda; class Branchiopoda; order Anostraca; family Artemiidae; genus Artemia; species Artemia sp. Qi Xiang Cuo. The sequence goes on along the minus strand of NC_142807.1, from coordinate 26,761,494 downwards.
CATCTGAACTTTAAACTATTTTTAACAGAATCTCTATGTCAAAATTTTTATCTGATGCATTTAGGGCTTGGAGGGGTGGGGGGGGGGGGCTAGTTGCCCTCCGATCTCTTTTGACTCTTAAAAAGTAAACGAGAAATTTTAATTTCCAATCAAATGAACCCTCTCCGAAGTTTATACGAGCGTCTCTTCCATAAAAACTATATATGCCCCCAGAGCATTACGTTGTGCCCCCAGAGCACAAAGTCTGCCTCTGCGCCCTGGGGGTTGCGTCGACACAGAGTTTTTCTTATCTGACCTTTGAATTATTTTTAATGAAATGCCTATTTTAAAAATTTTATCGGATAGGCTTGGCGAAAAAGGGTGTGTGGGGGGGGGGGGCTAGTTGCCTTCAGATCTCTTTTAACTATTAAAAAGTAAACTCGAACTTTCAATTTCCAATCAAATTATCCCTCTCTGAAGTTTATACGAGTATCCCTTTCATAAGAACCATATATGCCCTAGGGCATAACTTACAACGCCTGCCCCCGGTCCCTGGGGGGTTGTGTCGACACCTGAGTTTTGTTATTTGACTTTTGAACAATTTTTAACTTAATGGCTATCTAAAATTTTTATCGGATGCATTCGAGGAAAAAGGGACGTTGGGGGTCAAGTTTCCCTCCAATGTCTTTTGACTCTCAAAAACTGAACTAGAACTTTCAATTTCTTATCAAATCAGCCCTCTCTGAAGTTCTTCCGAGCATCCCTTCCATAAGAACCATATACTCCCCCAGGGCATAACTTTACAACGCCAGCCTCCGGGCCCTGGGGGGATAGGTCCGACCCTGGAGTTTTCTTTATATGGTCTTTGAACTATTTCTTTAAAAAATGGCTATCTCAAAGTTCTTATCGGATGGGTTAGAGAAAAAAGGGCGTAAAGGAGGGGGGGGGCTAGGTTCCCTCCAATCTCTTTTGACTCTTAAAAAGTGAACTAGAACTTAAAAATTTCCAATCAAATAAGCCCTCTTTGAAGTTTATACGAGCATCGCCTCTATAATAACTATATATGTCCCCAGCGCTTAACTTAAAATACCTAGCCCCAGGCCCTTGGGGTTAGTGTCGGCACGGGAGTTTTGTTTTATGATCTTTGAACTATTTTTAACAAAATAGCTATCTCAAAATTTTTATCGGATGCAGTTGGGAAAAATGGCGTTGGAGGGGGGGGGGGTTGGTTACCCCCCGATATCTTTTTACGCTTAAAAAGTGAACTAGAGCTTTCAAGTTCAAATCAAATGAGCCCTCTCTGAAGTTTATACGAGCACTCCTTCCATAAGAATATTATATGCCCCCAGGGCATAACTTATAACCCCGGCCCTGAAGACCTTGGGGAGGGGGGGAGTGTCATGCTCAAAGATATAATTTCCAGAAATTTCAACTGTGTTTAACAAACTGGCTATCTCAAAATTTTGATTGGATGTGTTTGGGGAAATGGTGGGCGTGGAAGGGGTGTTAGTTGCCTTAAAAAGGGCACTAGCCCTTTGAATTTCCAATCGAATGACCCCTTTTCAAAGTTTCTATGACAAAGCTTTCTATAAAAAGCTTATATGCCTCTAGGGCATAACTTACAACCCTTGCCCTGGGGGCTGTGGGGGGAGTGTCCTCCTCAAAAATATAATTTTTATGGAAATCAACTACGTAGAACAAAATGGCTATCTCAAAATTTTGATCGGATGTGTTTGGGGAAATGCTGGGCGTGGAAGGGCTGTTCGTTGCCTTCCAAACACTTTTGACCCTTAAAAAGGGCACTAGAACTCTCGATTTCTAATCGATGAGCCCTCTTTGAAGTTTTTACGACGACCCCTTCCATATGAGGTGCCTCTAGGAAAAAAAATAATATTAATAAACATTTGAGCCGTATGGCCTTTATTATAGGCAACGCTATAGCGTTTCCTCTGATCAGTTTCATAATTTAGCAATAGGAGACCTAGTTTTGCTTGCGAAGGGAATTATAAACATAAAAAACAACATTCAGTGCAACCCCCTCCGGAAATGTATACCCCCATACCCTCATTTACACAAGAAATTTTTTTATGTAATTCTTGTAGAATTCGTTTTTTTAAATAAAGATACAAAGGGGAAGGTAATTTTTAAACTCTAGGAATCAATTTTCCTTTCCAATTGGTATCCCTGACAAATTTTTATTAATTGAAGTTTCTGTCGCAATAATGCCAAGATTTGTTAAGATATCCCGGATATTCTTTGTCAAACAATGCCCAAGGGGTAAGTTAACAATTCTATCTTTATTTTTCGAATACTTTCAAATTTTTAATAAATCCATTATTTAAATATGGGGAATATGTCACAATACAATATTACACAATCTGCGATAATACTTTGACTTATCCTGTATCTTTACTTAGACAGAGCTATTGCGCTGCCTATAATTTTTTGTTTTGGCTTTATTTGGCCCGCTGATATCAATGCTATTTATTAGTATAAATTGGCGAACCCACAAGCAAATCAATTTAACAAAAATCATAAATGATATTTCAATAAATAACGTATGTTAAAAGTTTAGTACAGCAAATTAAATTTTACAGTCAAAATCCATTCAAAATTACGAGCAAATGAATAGCGAGATATCCGGGGCTACTAGAATAGAGCTTGGTTCAATTATGAAACTGAGCATTCTGTGCTAGAAGTGGGGCTGGGGGAAGTGGAGGGAGATATGTACTGCAGCATTAGTGGTGAATCTTGCTGAAAAAGCCGAGTGTATACGACATTCACCTTTACGCCCCCCCCCCCCCCGAAAGCTTGTTCACGCTATATTACTGTCGTCTGCAGCAGCTCATTGCTGACAATTTTAGTAAAAGCCAAACACCAGCACTTATATTTATGATTTTTTAAAGTTTGTTTATTGTTGATAATGTATTGCGTAATATTTTTAACTTCATCAAGTAGTGTCTCAGTTAAATAGTTACTTTTCTTCGCCACCGCTTGAATAGCACCTACTTCAATAGCGCCCCCGCCCCCCCCCCCATTAAAAATACTGTAGCTACGCCCCTGTTCATATTTCAAGAGTAGACAAATGGACTAGCTCCATGAAAATTATGCCAAGTACCAAAAATGTACTACATAAAAAAGACGTAGCGAAAAAGTTGCAGCACAAAATTCGTTTATACAATACAGGCATATGTATTCATGCTATTACGGTTACATACAATAGGCGCATGCTAACAATAATGACGCAATGGGTTTTAGACTTTTACAGTGAGAGAAGGAAGCGATACCCAAATTCTAGTTTGTAGTGATTTTTGTTCGTTTCAAGCTTGATTTGCATATTCAATTTAAGTTTCACTCGTTTTAAGATTTATTTATTCATTTACTTTGATATCGATTATATGTTTGTTTACATTGATTCTCTATTTAATTTATATTCAGTTTAAGTTTTGTATATACTTCAATAACAATATATTTTTTTTATTTTTAAGCTTGATTTCCTAATTTAATCTAAGCACTACTCGCCTTAAGATCTATTCATGCATTTATGTTATTACTTTTTTCATGTTTTTTGCTATGATTGTTTAATTAAATACTGTTCGTTTTGGATTTCATTTGGTCCTTAATAGTAATTTCTTATCATTTTGAGTTTGAATTTTAACAGGTATTTGTATCTGCTGAGCTTAAGTTTAAAATGGCCTGTACTTTTCTTTGAAAAACTCATTTTTCGGGAAGTTTTTTTTTTAATCAATACACGTATAATACTTATTATTATTGCTTTATATTATTTAATACTTCTTGTATTGCATTATAAATAAATAGTGCATTTAGCATAGCAGATTAATGGTGAGGTTTTGTTTTGAATGAGGCTAGTTTTGTCTGTTTTATTTTTATGTTTTTTTTGTTTTGTTTTTTTGTTTTTTACAAAACCAAGTCCAAAATTGCCTGAAATTTGCGATTAAACGGTTAACGTGACATCGGCTTGTAAGCATAACCCTCAAATGAAGACAAGAAATATTTCACTAAGGACATCCACAGAGGGGAAGCTGCTCTTTGTCCCCTCCTTGGGATGTCTCTAAACCAAAGTCACGGGCATAAAAGAATACAAATGCTCAGAATAAGCTGATTATTCAATTGGTCTCCTTCATGGCCAACCAATAATCCAAAACAGCCAATTGACTAAACCATGTTATATAGTTAACTCAAATAATTTAAAACCAACTTTTTGTTTTTGGATTTTATTAAAGAAAGGCCAAAATTAGGAAGACCAGGAGTATATTTTACGTATTGGGCAAGGATATATCATCTTCCAGAGTTTAGAATGTAGTTGCAATGCTGAATTTTTTCAAGCATCTCACTTGAAAACAGTTTTTTTTTCTTTTGGGGAGCGGGATGAGAACGTCCACCCCTTCGCTTACGTTACTTTACTCTTATACATACGAAAAAAATGTTACCAAACATGTCCAACCACGCCTTCCTGTGCCCAGAGGTGATTAATATCGTGTACGATATATACTCTCTTGCATTTTGGTGTTTTTGTTTTTTAGTCACTTGTATGAAACCATATAGAACGATCAAACAGTTCTTGGTAACCAACTGTAAGTAAGGAGTGACCCGGCTCAATAGGAACCGAGACTCTCAAAAACGGAATTTTGATACCAATAGATACATCAGAAGAATCAGATTTTTATGCTGATTTTAAATATATAAGTTTCATCAAGTTTAGTCTTACCCATCAAAAGAAAGGGAGAAACAACCCCTAAAAGTTAGAGAAATTTAATGAAAATCACACCCTCACATTTAGTGTACTAGAGCACCCTACTGAACAAGTTTCAAGCTCCTATCTGCAAAAATGTGGACTTTTTTATTTTTTGTCAGAAGAAAGATCATGGATGCGTGTTTATTTCTTTGTTGTTTTTTGTATTTCCCCCAGGGGTGATCGTATCGACTCAATGGTCCTGTAATACCATGAGAGGGCCCAATTAAACGGAAATTAAAGGTTCTAGTGCCCTTTTTAAGTGACCAAAAAAATTGGAGGGCAACTTGGCCCCCCCCGCGCTCATTTATTTCCCGAAGTAACACCAATCAAAATTTTGAGACAGCCATTTTGTTCAGCATAGTCGAAAATCTAATTAATATGTCTTTAAGGATGACTTAATCCCCCACAGTTCTCGGGGGAAGGGCTGCAAGTTATAAACTTCGCCCGTTGTCAAACAGTTCGTGGTAACGAACTGTAAGTAAGGAGCGACCCGGCTCAATGGTAACCGAAACTCTAGAAAATGGTATTTTGATACAAATAGATACATAAAAAGAATCAGATTTTAATACTGATTTCAAATATATAAGATTTCAATTTCATTAAGTTTAATTGTACCCATCAAAAGTTAGGCGCCTGAGAAAATTTGGCTGATTTTCAAAAAAAGGAGGAAAGACCCCCTAAAAGTTATAGAACCTTAATGAAAATAACACCATCATATTCAGCGTATCATAGAAGCCTGCTGTAGAGGCTTCAAGCTCCTAGCAACAAAAATGTGGAAATTTGCATTTTTTTGCCATAAGAGAGATCACGGATGCGTGTTTGTTTTTTTGTTTTTTTTCCCCAGGGGTGATCGTATAGTACCAGTTGTCCTAGAATATCGTGGGAGGGCTCATTGGAATAAAAATTAAAAGTTCTAGTGCCCTTTTTAAGTGACCAAAAAAATGGAGGGCAACTAGGCCCCCTCCCACGCTAATTTTTTTCCCAAAGCCACCTGATAAAAATTTTGAGATAGCCATTTTGTTCAGCATGTTCTAAAATATAATAAGTATGTCTTTTAGGATGACTTAATCCCCCGAAATTCCTGGGGGAGGGCTGAAAGTTATGAACTTTACCCAATGTTAACATATAGTATTGGTTATTTGGAAGTATACAGACGTTTTCAGGTGAGATTTTTCCTGGTAGTGGGGGGGGTGGGTCGGGGGTTATGTGGGAGGATCTTTCCATGAAGGAAGTTTTCATGGGGGAAGGGACATTGCTATGAAGGGGATGCCGGACTTCCCAGCATTATTTAAAAAAAGATCAGAAATTTAATATAAAAAAACAAGTATTTCAACTGCAATAGCAGCAACATCGAAACTTCAAACGAACAGAAAATATTACTTATATGATTGGGTTCACCCCGTAGTCAATACCCTGCTCTTTAAGCCAAAGATTTCTTAGTACTTTCATAAGAGCTATTTATTCTAATTAACGGCCTTTGTGATTAAGCGGTCATTTTTAAAGAATTGGAACAAAATTCGAACTTTCGCTTAAAGAGCAAGGTATTGACTAGGGGCGAACCCCCTAATAAACAAATTAAAAATATATGAATATAGAAGTTCGTTACGTAAGTTAATTCGTAAGTTACGTATATTTATTAATAATAAAAACGTTCGTAAATATAATCAAACAAGTTTCGAGAAAGCCATTTAACTAAATAAAAGTAAATTAATATGAAAATTTTGTTTTAATTATTCATGTACGGTGAGCCAATATCAAAAGCTTCATTTATTCAAAAAATTTCAAAAATTAAATTAAAAAAACAAGTTTTTTAAACTTAAAGTAAGGAGCGGCAATAAAGATTCAAACGAACAGAAATTATTCCGTATATGAAAGGGGCTGTCCCCTCCGAAACGCCTCGCTCTTTACGTTAATGTTTGACTCTGTCTCACAACTTTATTTTTTAAAACAATAAAAAACTTTAGCGTAAAGAGCGAGGCGTTGAGGAGGGGACAGCCCCTTTAAGTTTTATCGTCGTTCCTTACTTTCAGTTAAAAAAACTTGTTTTTTTTTATTTAATTTACATCTAGCATTGGTTATTGGGAAGTATACAGGTATTTTCAGGAGGAATTTTTTCTAGTGGGGGGTGGGGGTCGGAGTAGGGGTTAAGGGGGAGGATATTTCCTTGGGGAAAGGAACATTTCCATGAAGGGGCGCCAGATTTCCCAGCATTATTTTAAACGATCAAAAAATAAATAAAAAAACTTCAGTTATTTTCAGTTGAAAAGTTTTTTTCAACTGAAAATAAGGAGCAACGTTAAAACTTAAAACGAACAAAAATTATTATGTATATGAGAGGGTTCACCCCCTAGTCAATACCTCGATCTTTACGCTAACGTTTCTTAGTACTTTCAAAAGACCTATCTATTCTAATTAACCAGCCTTTGTGATTCAGGGGTTTGTGATTCGAACAAAATTCGAACTTTAGCGTAAAGAGGGAGGTATTGACTTGGGAGTGAACTCCCTAATATTGTGTAATAAAACATACGAATGTAGAAATTCGTTGAGTAAGTAGATTCGCAAGTTTCGTCAGAAAAAAATGTTATAAAAGTAATTTAGACAAAAAAAGGAAAATTGAATCGGATACTACGTTTGATTATTCATGGACGGTGAGCCAAAATCGAAAACACGTTAAATCAAAAAACGTTCAGAAATTAACTAAAAAAACAATTTTTGTTAACTCAAAGTAAGGAGCGACATTAAAACTTAAAACGAACAGAAATTATTCCGTATATGAAAGGGGTTGTCCCCTCCTCAACGCCTCGCTCTTTTCGCTAAAGTTTGACTCTGTCTCACAACTTTATTTTTTAAAACAATAAAAAACTTTAGCGTAAAGAGCGTGGCGTTGAGGAGGGGACAGCCCCATTGATATACGGAATAATTTCTGTTCGTTTTAAGTTTTAATGTCCCTCCTTACTTTCAGTTAAAAAAAACTTGTTTTTTTAGTTAATAAACTATAGGCTTCAGTCACTTAATCATTATTATTGTGCTCTCTAAATTTTTCTCAGTGTTTGTAGAAATATTATAGGGAAAATATAGCTTGTTAATAATTTTAATAAACTTCGCACATACGACATATTCTTTAAGTTCATTTACACAATGATTTCGCGCCTAAAATATTCTCTAGTTTTTTCCAGCAGATTTGAATGTAATATCTTATGCGCGCGTAATTTCGTAGGAATTGATCCTTTTAACCTTTTTATGTAACATGCTTGTCTTTTTTCCGAGTTTCAAACTCAGTAGCGGGCTATCCTAAAGAATTGCATAAGGCGGCATTCGACTTAAAAATTGTGTAGTAGCTATTTCACCATACCATGGGTTACATATTTTCAGCTTCAATTATGCCAAAAAGGCTTCCTATTATAAAAGAATCTCAACATACTATCGACGGAGCCATATTTTCCTATATTGTTTAAGACTCTGGCGCTGAAGAAAGGTGTCAAAGGAAAGCTTTGAAAAAGGAAACCTCCGCTGTAGGGAAAGCATCAAATGTGACTTATTTGAAGCAAACTTTGTGCACTAACAGTATTACAAAGGTGTAGTGTGATAACCTTTGCGGGGTGCTCCTGATAACAGTAAGCACAAATAGAGATCTACTACTGCTAATTCCAGTCGTCATGTAGCCAATGGCCGTCGCGCTGCCGAGATTGAGTAGATTGAAGCCAGTATCGTGTCTATTTTACAGGCATGATATTTTGCAGACTGCACTGCCGCCAAAATATTACCTAGGAGGAGGGGGGGGGGGTTAATCCCACTCGTCATGAGAAGCGGAAACCGTTGCGCAAGAAGAGATCCTCTGAGAAGTGATCCAAGGTGGGAGACAGAAGTTAATTTGCCAGTACCGTTTCTGGGAATCAGGTGCCATTTTCTACTGATGGCTGGCAGCGATGGACAACTTTCCTCTCTTTTGAGGGAGGACTGTTGCCTGCCCTGGCTGGAGGGTAGGGTTCTCTGGATGGGGGAAAACAATGGTGGACACCTGGCTCTTCTCAAAAGGAGGAAAGAAATTCGTTTCTCAGAATACTACACCCAAAGGGGTGCCTATAGCCCAGCCATTATTAGATCTACATTTTTGTTGATGGGGCGGGGAGGATACAATGAGCCCATGTGGCCAGAGCCACGACTCAGTTCTGTGAGTCCGCTGATAATAATAATAATAGCAATAACAGTAATAATCGAACTTCAATAGTTTGAAATAGTATGCTATATTTAAAGCCGCCACTTATGCTGCCTAAAGAAAATTTATGAAGAGGTAAAATCGCAACAAATATGGACTATTTTCAAAATTGAGATACAGTGTGAAAACACCCTAACTGACACATTTTTCTTCTGGTTTTTGCATTTACATCAACCATCTTTTTTATTATAATTACATCGTATTACACAGACACCATTTGAGTTTCAAATATTCCATAATTATACTGTGAAAACCATACCTTTTCTCGATGCAAATTTCTAAAAAAAAATGTCACAGTCTTTGTGTTAGAAGACAAGTCATCACGCAAGTATGCAGAAATAACCGCTTAATAAAATTGTTTAGAACAGTAAAGATATTCAAAAACTTATTTTATTCTTTACTTCTCAATCATTGTGAATTTAACAGTAAAAAATAATTAAAAACAGTCCCTAGTTTTGAAACAGAAGAATCCTAAGACACAAATTTCTCACAGCTCTGACTTCAAATATTTGGGTTTCAAGTCCTCAATCTTCCGAATAAAATCGCCCTTTTCCAAACAGTCCTCACATTCCTCGTCCCAATCACTTAGGATTTTCTTCAAGTCACGGACCTTGAGCTTCTTTAAATTCACGGATTTCAAGTCAATACTCTTCTCTAAAAAACAGAAATGTATATCAATCAGTAAATGATAGGCAAAATCAATCAGTAGAAATAACATTTTGTGACAAAGAACGACATTAAAGTTCAGTGCAACCATAAAAATTTATAAAAATATTCAGTGATATAGGAACCGCCAAACGCCTTGGCATTTTGTATTTCATGGAGTATCTACTAGAAGAGTTTTGAGGTTCACACAAGGACCGATTTATTTTTAAATCTAAATACTTCTTTTAACATTGTACAATTACAGTTTTTTTTTGTCAAAAAGATGCAGATTTCTGTCAACAATTACATTTACGGTATTATCTTTTGTTAATTGCAAAAGGCACTAGATTTTGCAACTTCCTTTCAAATGAACCCTTAAACAGCTCTCTATATTGTTTCAATACCCTGCTAGAGGTGAAGGAAAGAAACAAGAATAAAAAAAAAATCTCACAGCAGTGCTCCCCATGCAAAGAGTAATTTTCTTTGTTGGTCAAGATGGGGGGGGCGGTAACTTTCCTTAATGGGGAGTTCGGCAATGGCGATTTCAATGATGTAGTTTTCATTTCGATACGACAGCCAGGGCATATACATTGTCCTGGGTAAGCATAGATGGAAGGATAACACTAGAAGATAGATATTTTACAAAAACTCGGTAGTATTATGACAGACAGTGGACTAATTGTTATCGCTTGGATTAAGCTTGAAACTTTTACAAATAGAATGCAAACCAAAGATGTAGACATCTACATGAGACGTGTGTGATGTGCTTACAAGCGCTTACATACCGCTTATATTTACACCATTTCGCGGACTATTATTTCATATCTGTAACTATTTGCAACAAGTTGCATTGTATCATGTAATGAGTACGATTTTAAAGAAAGTAGCTTTGAACTGAAACAGTCAATGCAATTTTTGGCCTTTGAGACCCCTGCTTACTTTCTTTCTTTCACTGTGGCCCCTAATTCATTTCGAATTAGGCTTTTTCTCTTCTAAAGCGTAAGGAAATTTGCACTTGTATATGTATTTTTCGAATGAATAGAACATAGATGACGTATATATAACTACATACTTTTCAAATGCTACCTATATTCAATTTCACTTAGAAACTAAGCATATCGCTTGTAACATTAAATGCCCCCCCCCCTCGAATGAAAGCTTGCTTTATAGTAATTCGAAACCCATTATGCTTGAACCTCTTCAGTAAAAAAAAAAATTGCTTCTGCCTTTCTAAGCTATAATAAAAGCGAACTTCACGAACAAATTTTAGAAATAAAATATTTCTGCGTGCCTTAGCAATCATTAATTAGCTTCTTCGATATGAAGAAATTTAGAATGAGAAACATACCAACGAATTTTGAGCTTGAGTAAATTCAAATTACGAAAATAAACTTTGTAAATTTCTCCAGTAAAAAAAATACTAGTCAACCCTTTTTATTTTATTTCAAACATCCTACCGCATCTTCTGTCAAGTCTTTATTCTGCCCAAGGTTAAGCTAAATAGTCTCAACATTAAATAATATCATAAATATAGCTGTGATTTGAGTTGCATAAAAAGACAATTTCTCTCCTTTTTTCTTGGTTTAATTTTTAATACACTACATTATACTTAGAGAATGTTAATAAGTCTTCTATTATTGTTTTAAATACCCCAATGAAAACTATCAATATAAAATTGCAAAAATTTAATGGTAAATTTTTCTTTGGGTTTTTAAGATTTGCTAAGTTAACACCAAAGTTTGGCAAATACTCTTTTTGCCAAAAAGAATTCAGGTTAGACAATTTCTGTCGTTCGCATGAAAAAGAAAAGTTAGCCAATCTTTTGGTTGAAGAACAGCAAAAGTCTCCATAATAGAGTATGAAACTAATTTACAATTCGACATAAATTTGTAAACTTTTAGGAATCACAGCAAATATTCAGAATTAATATAGTTATCAAGGAAATGGGATTTGACTAGGAAATGGATTTTTGACAGAATATTCAGAATTAATATAGTTATCAAGGAAATGGGATTTGACTAGGAAGTGGACTTTTGATATAGTAATATTCGGAAGTTTAATTATGGGTTTCGACCCGGAAGGGCCCACTTCCAAAGTTTACAGATATGGGGTTTTTGATTTGTTGATTTGCAATTTAACAGACCTTGGAAGTGATTATATATATGAATTTCTGAAGCGCTTAGAGTTAGTTCCTCTCTTGCCTTGATGCAGTCAAGCTCTTGTACAGTATTTGTTTGTACAATAAACGTATAGTTATAGTAAGAGACTCTTCTACCTCCTTCACGAGAACCCATAACTGAATGATTCGGCTACGTTACCAAAACGCTTATTAAAGTAAACCCTTTATCAGAACAAAGAAAAGGTTTACAAATTTAACACAAAAAGCTTACCATAGCGAAGTTCACAGATTTGATTGTCTTTCTTTTTCAGTTTTTCACAAATTTTATCAGTTGGCAATGACCAAGAGAGTGGTTTGGACAATTCGCCAAGGATACTTGTTGCTGACTCTTCTAGACCACCAAGAAAATAACACTAAAATGGAAGAAAAATCATGCAGAATTAATTGTTTAGAAACAAATCATTAAACTTTTTAAACAATAAGCTTTCCGATACATCTTTGTATAATAAATAAGCTACCTTTTAACAGGCGTCTTCCTTTGATACTGTCCATTCGACAGCTCTCCCGCGTTACTTTTATATACTGCACTGTTCCAGAGAATATTAACTAATTTGGACAAATCCAAACTTCATTCTGTTTTCAACGTTTCCCCTATGAACTTGTAATTCATAGCTTATGAGAAAGTATAACATTGTTGATATATAACTTGATCAATCATGAGAATCATCAACTGATTTAGCAGATTGATTTCGCAGAGTTCGTTTCATCCAAGCACAACCATGTTATGACATGATCTTATATTTTGACGAAAATTTCGTAGATTTAATCCTCTCATGGACCTTATCAACTATACAGACATGTGTACAAATAAGCAAATCTTAAACTATATTTCAAGTGGTTTATCTGGGTATTATTTTTATATAGTATTATTTTATATGGTATATCTAGTATTATTTATATCTATATTATATCCAGTATTATTTATATAATTTATATATAGCTAGCATTATTAATAGTACTAATATTTACTATAATTTTATATATTATAGCTAGTGTTATTTATATGCGTCCAGCATTATCTAGTATTATTATTAGTACTAATATCTATTATTATTTTATATATTATTTAATAGTTGTATATTTCAAGCGGTTTATCTCCATAACACTATCCTGAGGTACAAAAATCCATTTTCACAACTTACTTCTCCTTCTACAACAAAGCTCCAAATTTTCCAGCACAGAGCTTTGTGGAAATTTCCATGAAAAACTAAAGTTAGTATGTAATTTCTTCGACCCCACTGCTTTTCCATTTACAGAATTTAAGAGAGAAAAACTAATATAATTTAAATAAAACAGTGGAATGAAACAAAAAGAACAGCAACAAACTTTAAATTATCAACAAAGGAGCCTTTATCAACGGAAAAGAAAATTAAAGTTAAATTAAATTATACACAACATTTAAAGAAAAAAGAAAAAAATCATTACAACATCATCTTAATAACCCTTTTGGAGGCTAATAGGATGTGAGTTTTTTTCTTTTCTTTATATATTGTGTTAATTTAATTTTAATGTTTTTTTTTTCGTCGATAAAGACTCCAGGACGTATAGTCGAAATATTCAGATTTTTATCATTTAAAGTTTATTGTTTTGTTTTTTTCCGCTGTTTTATTTAAATTATACTTATTTTTCTCTCTCTTAAATTCTGTAAAGTTGTTACAAATAAATCATCTTAAATATAAGGAAGAAAAAAGCGATGTAATACACAAGGACCTCTCTCAATTTATTTTATTCAAGGTCAAGGATGGCGGTTAATGAGCAATTTTTGCAAAAACAAACACTGACTTAGGTGTTGACTTATTTATACTAGTGAAAAGGGGTTTTTTCAAACAGTTCGTGGTAAAGAACTGTAAGTAAGGAGCGACCCGGCTCAATGGTAACCGAAACTCTAGAAAACGCTATTTTGATACAAATAGATACATCAAAAGAATCAAATTTTAATGCTGATTTCAAATGTATAAGTTTCATATAAGTTAGGCGCCTGAGAAAATTTGGCTGCTTTTCGTAAAAAGGGTTAAAGACCCCCTAAAAGCTATAAAACTTCAATGAATATCCGACCAACATATTTAGCGTATCAGAGAACCCTACTGTAGAGGTTTCAAACTCCTATCTACAAAATGGGGAATATCGCATGATTTGCCAGAAGAAAGAACACGGATACGTGTTGATTTGTTTTTTTGTTTTTTTCCCCAGGGGTGATCGTATCGACCCAGTGGTCCTAAAATATGTGGGAGGACTAATTCGAACGGAAATTTAAAGTTCTAGTGCCCTTTTTAAGTGACCAAAAAAAATGGAGGGCAACTAGGCCCCCTCCCACGCTCATTTTTCACCAAAGTCACCCGATCAAAATTTTAAGATAGTCATTTTTTCATCATGGTCCAAAATATTATAAGTATGTCTTTTAGGATGACTTAATACCCCGAAGTTCCCGGGGGGAGGGCTGAAAGTTATGAACTCTACCCAATATTAACATATAGTATTGGTTTTTGGGAAGTATACAGACGTTTTCAGGGGAGATTTTTTCTGGTAGTGGGGGGGGGGGTTGGTCGGGGGTTATGTGGAAGGATATATCCATGAAGGAAGTTTTCATGGGGGAAGGGGCATTGCTATGAAGGGGACGCCGGACTTCCCAGCATTATTTAAAAAAAGATCGGAAATTAAATATAAAAAAACAAGTTTTTGAGCTGCAACAGCAGCAACATCAAAACTTTAAACGAACAGAAAATATTACATATATGATTGGGTTCACCCCCTAGTCAATACCTAACTCTTTAATCCAAATATTTTTTAGTAATTTAATAATATATATTTATTCTAATTAACGGCCTTTTTGATTAAGTGGTCATTTTTAAAGAATTGGAACAAAATTCGAACTTTCGCTTAAAGAGCAAGGTATTGACTAGGGGGCGAACCCCCTAATATACGTATTAAAAATATATGAATATAGAAGTTCGTTACGTAAGTTAATTCGTAAGTTACGTCAGAACCAAATTTAGAGACAAGCCATTTAGCAAAAGAAAAATAAAATTTTTATGCAAATTTTGTTTACTGATTCAATGACAGTGAGCCAAAATAAAAGCTGCATTAACTAAAAAACGATCAGAAATTAAATAAAAAAAACAAGCTTTTTAAACTGAAAATAAGGAGCGACATTAAAACTTAAAACGAACAGAAATTATACCGTATATAAAAGGGGCTGTCCCCTCCTCAACGCCTCGCTCTTTACGCTAAAGCTTTTTATTGTTTTAAAAAATAAAGTTGTGAGACAGAGTCAAACTTTAGCGTGAAGAGCGAGGCATTGAGAAGGGGACAACCCCTTTCATATACGGAATAATTTCAGTTCGTTCTAAGTTTTAATATCGCTCCTTACTTTCAGTTTAAAAAACTTGTTTTTTTTATTGTTAAGAAGAGGGGAAACAACCAGGAACAGGAAGAACATTGGTTTTTTGTTATTTTATTGGTAGTGTGCCTTCCTCACTGGCTACTATACATTAAAAACAATCAACCGCTATGCTACTTTTCAAAATTATAAAGAAGTATATTGGCAATGTTAGGAGAAAGATGTAGACGATGTAAGCAACATTTTACTGGAGGATTAAGAAAATATTAACGTCATGTAGTGGAGAAGTAGCAGTAACAATTATGGCTATCAGTAGACTAGGTAATACATATGAAGTAAAACGTAAGACCATGTAATGAAAAAGATATTACGTGATAAATGTATTTGTGCAATTCTCTTTCAACAAAAATTGAAAGCTGTTTGAAAATTTGCATTCGTAAATCAGAACAATCTTTCTAGCCTCCAGAGAGTATTAGACAGATTGTTTTCATATATTAACCAAAAAAGAAAATTTGATCAAAAGTAGTCAGTAAATAAGGATGATGCGAATTATGTTTCGAAGAGACAGCCTTAGTATTTGTCTTCAATGATGTGAAAAGATTCAATTCATTATTGGTTTCCTTTTTCATATATGTCCAATGAAACAAGTACCGAATGTTACCCTTAAATAACTCTGATAGAAAACCCCTAGCATATCTTTCTCAACCCTTCGAAGCCCCCACTTTTCAGAGTCTTACTTGCCAGTGTTACTACCGTTGCTTCCACTATCTTAAACTTGGTTCTTCTCAGGCTCTTCTAATCTTCTCATTGTTTTTTAACCACAAAAGGACAAACTGCACCTTGACTGCATCCTCGACCTAGGTAAGTGAAGTTAGCAATGCTAGCCTTGAATAGCCTTTTCTTCTAGAAAGGCTTATATGCCGAATGCCAAAAGGATCAGCAATGTTTACGAAGACTGTATAACCGTTTCTTTTTCCGTCGTTAGCACCTTTTTTCATTTTTTAATGCAAGAATGGTCTTAACAGTGGCAGATCCAGGATTTTTCTAGAGGGGGGGGGTGCAAAATAGGTTGATCCCGATAAACTTGCGTTAATTAAGTAAATTACACTATTTTAGACTATATTAGGGGGCGCACCCCCCTTGGATCCGCCACTGAGTCTAAACATCTTAAGACAGAACTTGTAAGTTTTATATTTTGATGTGCTTTAAGTCTCAAAATAATAAAAAAAAAATTCTGCATGAAAGGTCTCGAAAAGAAAAAAAAGGAGAAAAATTCAGGGAAAAAATTGCTGAGTTTCATGAAACCTACTTCTGGGAAATCTAGAAATGTGTTAATATCAGCATCTAACTTACGGCCCCTAGGCAAGAAGCTATCAATTTTATTTATGCTTCAATATAAAATGAGAATAAACTTACGAATCGGTTATCTTTTCCTTTCGTCCCCTTGCAATATTTTCTAAAGGCATCTTCAATCTTGGCTGGTGTCTTCAGCTGGTCCTCTGTCAACGTAGCTCTGAATACGTCCAAGACGTTGAAACATACTTAAAAGAAAATAAATTAAATTAGGTAAAAAGAGACACAGTATAAAGGGGCTGGAGATCTGGAAGGCACGTGCTCTGAATTAGGTTTCTATTGTCCCAGCTTCGAAAAAAACTATATAAAGTAGGCGAATTTTATGGGAAATATAAGAAATTATAAAGAAACCGCAAAACCTAAGATATTTCGTAAGGAGAAGGGATATGGGGGACATGTGCCAAAAGCCACTCATTATCTAATTCCCAGGTACGTGTCTGGGTTCATGATTTGATCACACGAACCTTCGTAAACCCTTACAGTGGAAAGTAACTCATTACGCGAATTTAGAATTCAAGAAAACCTTGTCTTTTTGAATGTCTCAGCAATAGAGTTATAAGCTGGATTTCTAGGAAAATAATCCAAATTTAGGATTTTAATAGAGGAGATTATTCTTATATTTGGAAAGAGCATTAAAAAAAGGCATCCAGTGGTATGTTTACTTTATTCATAAGTCAATAATATGAATAACGACAATTTTACCGTTTCGCTTCTAAAGTTTTCGCTGTATATTCAGATTTTTTCCAGTACTATCTACAGACGAAAAAACCTGTTAACGGTTCTACGAGAAATTTACCGTTTCGCTTCTAGAGTTTTCGCTGTATATTTAGATTTTTTCCAGTACTATCTACAGACGAAAAAACCTGTCAACGCTTCTACGAGGGCTATTCAGAAACTAGGGAACGTTTCCGTCTGACGCCGCTAGACACGCGGCGATCGCGTATGTTTTGGTATGCGCGTGCTCGTAGCTTCAGTCGGCATCCAGCCGTGAGAACGAGAATATCTCCGCACTGCCCGTTTTCCCAATATTCCAATTTAAAATGTGCGCTGCAATTTCAAATCCCGCCAGTTGTGAAGTGCGGTCCGTAATACGGTTTTTGTTAGCGAAAAACCGATAGAAATTCATCGGCAACTGTGCGAAGTGTATGGCAACGACCTAATGAATGAAAGTTCAGTGCGAAAATGATGCATCTGGTTCAAAAATGGCGGAACCAACGAGCATGATGAAGAAAGGAGTGGACACCCGATCATTGTGAGAGACGATCTTCTAGCCAAAATTCATGAGAAGATTCATGAAAACCGTCGCTTCACAGTAACGGAGCTTTCGCTTTGCTTCCTATAAGTTTCACGGACTTTGTTGTTTGAAATTATGACTCACAAGCTTGGCTACCATAAATTTTGTGCAAGATGGGTGCCAAAAATGCTTACAGACCTCCATAAAGGTCAGCCTTAACATTTCTTGACGCCTACCACACACATGGTGATTCTTTACTGGATCGAATCGTAACGGGTGACGAGACGTGGGTGAAGCACGTCAATTGCAAGAAAAAATTGCAGTCCATGGAGTGGGGGCACACAAATTCCCCCTCCCAAAAAAAAAAATTGCAAACCTTGTCAGCGAGGAAGATTATGGCTACTGTTTTTTTAGATAGGCAAGGTGTGCTGCTTATTGACTTTCTCGAGCGTGGTGCAACAATCAACTCTGATCGGTACTGCCAAACATTGCGCAAGCTTAGGCGAGCAGTGCAAAACAAGCGCCGAGGAAAGTTATCGTCAAAAATTTGTTTTTTTTTTCATGACAATGGCTCACACGGCAAATCGAACTGCAGAACTTCTTGACTCATTTAAATGGGAGATTTTCTCACATCCACCCTACAGTCCTGACCTAGCACCAAGTGATTTTCACTTGTTCCCGAAGATGACGAACTGGCTAGAGACACAGCGTTTTGATGACGACTACGAGCTCCGGGCGTGCGTCACTGAGTGGCTGAGATCGTAGGCGGAGAATTTCCATGACGAAGGATTTTCGAAGCCTGTCCAGCGCTACGATAAGTGCCTTAATTTGTTTGGTGACTATGTAGAAAAGTAGCATTTTACTCAATCTTTCAGAAGTATATAATAAAATATTTTTCCTGTAGCTAGTTTTTGTTTTTAGTTCTACATTATTTGAGACACTGATTCAACAGGCCGCTATAGAACTGCCAAGTGGTGCCTGTTTTCTTTCCATCAGCAGTATTAGTTCAGCTATGAAAAAAACGTTTTTATATAGTCATTACACAACCAAAAATGCGCCTTTACATTCCTTCCGTATTCATGCTGATTTTATACATCCATAGTGACACTTAAGTAAAATGCAACTTCAATGCCAAGGCATATTGCAGAGCCATATCCAGGCATGATGATATCATACTTTTGGGCCCATGGCAAAACCGATCAATCAGTTTCAAGTTTATAAAAGTTTTCAGTAATAGAATTCCAACCGATACATTCAACCAGTTGATGAAACAGAATTGGAGACGTAAAATTTTGGTGCAAACGGCTGCCCCGACATATTACCTGTTCTGCCAGAATGTCACCCAAATATCAAAACATATTGCCTAGTGATGTAAGTGATATCATTCCTTGCAGAAATTAATATAAAAATCAAGTTTTTTTTTAGCTGAGAGTAAGGAGCAATAATAAACTGAAAATGAAAAGAAATTATTCCGCATATGAAGAGGTTGCCCTCTTCTCAATATCTGGCTCTTCACGCTTAAGTTTTAGTACTTAAAAAAAAAAGATTCCTATTCTTATCAAACGGCCCTTATGTTTCAAGAGTCGTTCTTTAAATATTGGGACAAACACTCAAACTTTAGCATAAAGAGCAAGGTATTGAGGAGGGGCAACCCCTTCATATACGGAAAATTTCTGTTCGTTTTGAGTTTTAATATTGAACTTTTTTCTTATAATTTCTGATCGTTTTTCAAATATTGCCGGTAAATCTGGCTCGCCCTCTATGAAAAATCCCTCCCCTCAGGGGAAACTCCTCCTTGGAGAGTTCCTCTCGCGTAAAATACATCCCCCCGTGAAATTTCCTCCGAACAATTCCATCCTCGCTGAAAATTTCTTCCCGCCTCCGTAAAATTTCTTGCAGAAGATTCAGTCTGAAAAATTCTCCTTAGCATACTTTCATTTGAAAAAGACTAAATTCTAATCGATTTTCTGAACACTCCAGAAATCCCCCCTTCCATAGATATTATTTCCTGGAAATCCAAATACGCAGAAAATTTCCCTTGGACAATTCCCCCGTAAGAATTTCGTGCCCGTATAGGAATTCTGTCAAATCTCCCCAGTGTAAAATAACCCCTGTTAAGTTCGCTCCCGAAAATTTCACTCAACGCGGAAAATTATCCCCATAGAAACCCATCCCAAACACAAAATCTGCCTCTCCCCCTGGTTCAACACGATCGCCTCTGGGGGAAAAAACAGATAAAATGCATCCATGGTTTTTCGTCTGACAAAAAATACAAAATTCCAGATTTTTGCAGATTATATTGAATCTGATGGTGGGATTTTCAATAAGATTTCTTGATTTTAGGGCGTTTCCCCCTTTTTTTAAAATCAGGCAAATTTTCTCAGGTTCGTAGCCTTTTGTGGATAACACTAAACTTAATGAATCGTATATATTTGGAATCATGGGCAGCAAAACAGCGCTGCCTAAGTAAAGAGCGATGTGGGCACAATGTATTATTTATTTATTTTGTTTGTTTAGACCAGGGCACTTCGGATCGAAGGAGTTGTCGTATAAACTTCGAAAAGGGCTCATTCAATTGAAAATTGAAAGGGCTAGTGCTGTTTTTAACAATCAAAAGTGATTGGAGGGCGACAGACCCCCTTCCACGTCCACAATTTCCCCAAACACATTCAATCAAAATTTTGAGATAGCCATTTGTTCATTTGTTCAACAAAATTTTGTTCAACGTAGTTGAAAGATCCAGAAATTATGTCTTTGAGGATGACAACCGCCCCCCCCCACAGCCCTCAGGGCTTGTAGAAAAGGTTTGTAAGTTATGCCCTGGGGGCATTTAAGGTTTATATGGAAACGATGATCGTATAAACTTCGGAGGGGCTTACTGGATTGCTAATCAGAATTTATAGTGTCCTTTTTAAGATTCAGAATGATCGGAGGGTGGATAGCCCCCTCCCCACACACACACACCTCGTATTTTCCCAAAAAGTAACTGATAGAAATTTTGAGATGGCTATTTGTTGTCGTAGAAACTTCAAAAAGAGCTCATTCGATTCTAAATTGGAAAGGCTAGTGCTATTTTTAATAGTCAAGAGTGATTGGAGGGCAACTACCCCCCCCCCCACGCCTAACATTTCCCCAAACACACCCAATCAAAATTTTGAGATAGCCATTTCGTTCAACATGGTTGAAAGGTCCGGAAATTATGTCTTTAAGGATGACAACCCCCCCCCCCTACAGCCCTCAGGGCAAGGTTGTATGTTATGACCTGGGGGCATATAAGGTATATATAGAAAGGGTGATCGTATAAACTTTTGAGGGGCTCATTGGATTGGTAATCAGAAGTTCTAGGGCCCTTTTTAAGATTCAGAGTGATCGGAGGGTGAATACCCCCCTCCCCACCTCATATTCCCCCGAAATGCATTGGACAGAAATTTTGAGATGGCCATTTTGTTGTCTTTGGAACTTTGAAACGAGCTCATTTGATTGGAAACCGAAAGGGCTAGTGCCTTTTTTAATAGTCGAAAGTGATTGGAGGTCAACTAACCCCCCTCTCACGCTCAACATTTCCCCAAACACATCCAATTAAAATTTTAGATAGGTATTTTCTTCAACGGAATTGAAACGTCCGGAAATTATGTCTTTGAGGATACAAATAGCAACCCATACTATGGATTCTTATAGAAGAAAATGGAAAAGATGTACAATATTATCTTTTCCGTGAAAAATACAGTCAATAAAAAAAGAACAGAAATTAATTTAAAAAACTTCTTCCACAAGACAGTTTTTTAAAAGAAAAGTAAAGAGCTCCATTAAGCCAAGAATGAGCAAAAATAAAGTTGAATAATCTTCCAAGCGTAGAACTACCACAAATCACTTTCAATAAATAAATCAAATTCAAAACGAACAGAAATTACAATAAATAGTCAAATCAAACTAAAACAAGGGCAAAAATTAGCATGAGTAGTACTGATAACCCCTAAGCCTTCTCAAGACCCCAGAACACAATTTGCGCTTTACTGAAAACAAACACGTTTGAAATGTTTTCCCATCTCTTACTTTCATAAATGAAAAATTATCAAAACCTTAAGGAGGAAATGGCAGTTTATGTCAATTAAACTGACAATCCATGGTCATTTGTTTGTTTTTTTGTTTTTGTTTTTAGTAAAGCGCAAATTTCTTTATTTTAAAAAGGGCATTGGAGTTTATAAATGATTTTATCACCACCGATTTGATAAGGTAACCTCTGAGAAAAGAAACCCTAAAAATGGAGGGCCCTGAAATACCAAAAAAAAAGTAAATTGATAGGAATATCTTTCTTTTTGGAACGAAGAAAAAGTTTATGGATAATCTTAATTTTTGGAGGCGTCTCCTACCTTCTATTTGGTTAATCAAATGAACCTAATCCGCCATTTTAAACACGAAATATCTCTGCAATACATGGGGAGCTTGCAACCCTTAAACACTCATTGTTAACATCTAAACCAAATATTTTAATTTAAATGAAAAGTATTCAGGTGGTATTTTGTCCACTCCCCCCCCCCCTATCAGACTCTAGAAAGATCAGTAGAACCTTTTTTCAAAAAGGTTGTATGAAACTGAAAGGTTTTTACAATGGTTTTTGATGGTTTTAAACTAATTAGTCTCCTTGGAACTTATGCTTGATAGCATTTTGGTCATTTTAGAGCAATTTTTATTTTCTTTTGCAGTACAAACTGATCCAAAGAACCAATGTGCTGTGACCTCTTTTACTGCTTAAAAAGCATACAAGAGCTTAAAATTTATATGCAAATAGTCCCTTCACCCACACAAAGCAACCAGTTGCTCAAAACAATCCACCGAGAAAAAAAAAAAAAAAAACCAATTTACAGCAAATATCTTTATAAAAAAACATAAAAGTTAGATTTCTAATAGAAATCTCAATTTTAGACGATTTGTTAGTTTATACTTATTTGCTTGTTATTAGACTCAAAGAAACTTCTATATTCATTATGACAAGGTTGCTATCCCTAGTAATTTGCTTTCTTTTTCCTCTATCTCTCTCTTCTGCTAATGCAGTTCATTCCTGAAACAATCTAATGATATATACTAGTCTTTGCTTTTACTTTTGAGGTCTAAAGTGAAAAAAAAGCCACATTGGAGTAAATTTTTTGAACAGATGAAAGTTAATCTGGTGGCTGCCCAATAGCATCAAATAGAAGCAGTACTTTAGTAGCTTTACATATTTTAACTAGTCTATTCATTCTCATCCCCCAAAGTATCTAAAAACCAAGGAATAGTCAGCCAATAGACTTTTCTCATATTTCAAATTTTGTCTGTATCCTTGAGAGTAGAAATTAATACGTAAACAAATACAGACTGAACCCTTTGGGGGAGGTTAGGTCTCATGAATCAAAATACTAAAGAGAGCATTTACAGTTCATAACCTAATTGCCACACACATTCAGATTGCATATAAAAAAATAGTGAATAATTAAATGAGCAACATTGCAAAACATTTTGAACAGGTTTGACTACAACAATATTGCACAGATTCATGCTTGGTAGGAATAACATTTAGGGACAAGCTACAGCATGGAGGAAAGTTGTCAAGAAATGCTGGGAAACCAGGGAAAGGACTGTTACAAATTAATAGGACAATTTCCAAAAAAAAGAAGTTTTCATGAATTAGTGTTGGTAAGAAATATCAACCTTCAAATGCTTTTTCTCCTGAGGTTCTGTCTTCTTCTTCCTGGGATTCACCTCAAGAACCAAATCATAGACAGTTCAAGAAATTGTACCCTTACAAAATTTAATGGAAATGCATTGATTCTCCATTTTACCTTAAATGATTCCCCATTAAGCCAAATGAACTCTGCCCAGCATTGTTTTAAAATATAAAATATGTGTAGGTTGCTGGAAGGATGTAGGATTTACTGCCTTGTAAAGAGTATTTTTTGCTATCAAATTCATTGTGTTTTAAAAAATAGGAGTTAAATATTAGTGATAAAGAATTTACTTACCCTCACAATCTTCTTTCTTTAATGCAGAAACTGCAGCAAAAAAAGACAACAGGAAATACACTTTCATTTTTGCCTGAAAATGAAAGAAAATAAAAACAAACAAGGAAGGATGGAAAAGGTTTTTTTTGTATCAAGAACCCAACCATAAAGATATCACCTCTTTAAAATAGCATCATGCAAAAACCAAAATATAACTTACAAAACAGGTAAAAGAGGAGCCTATACTTTTTCTAATCATATGTTCTGATCCTTTTTTCAACTACACATACACAAACCCACACACACACACACACACATATATATATATATATATATATATATATATATATATATATATATATATATATATATATATATGTGTGTGTGCGTGTGTGTGTGGGTTTGTGTATGTGTAGGGGGGAGAGGGATATGTCTGTGATATTAGTGCTTACTTGGTCTATGGTTGGAAAGGGCACGAGTATACACATCAAGTGGTATGTTTATGTTTTAGCCAGCAAATTCAGCAAGAGCTCATTTTTAGATATAGTCCAATGTTGTCATACTCAAGTCCAAAATGCAATTACATCTGCAATATGATCATTTTCCCTGAGATCTCAAGTCTTACAAATAGGGAAGGATGGAAGCATAAATTTGAAAATATCTTCTCAGACCTGTAGATTCATTGCTAAAAGTTAATTCTGCCTCTATCAATAGCTTTCTGAATTAGCAGTCTAGTCTATCCACTCCTCTGAACTAAATACTAATATTACAACATCTTTACTTTATTGCATTCAGAAAATGTCTATTGGATTTTGGGAGTTGCTTCCAATTGAACTGCATACTAGCCCCCCTCTCCCCTAAATTTTCTCAGTTCTACAACCAAAAATATAAAGAACCATGTGGCACCATAATCTTATATTTCAAAACCCCTCTTATGGCTTAAAATAGAGCTTCTTATGGATTAGTTCATTTGGATTGAGCATTGAAAAAGCATATCAATTGGTATATTCATCTTTTAGCTATTAAAGTAATCAAAACATCAAAAAATTTGATGAAATTCTAGATGAGAGGCTTTTTGCTACTTAGAAAAGTAGTTGAACTAGGTGAATGAAACTCCCTGGAATGCATCAAAAGCAATAACGATGTCCTGGAAGGTTTAAAAGAACTGTTGATCGTTTTCTTGAATTTAGAAAAAAAAACTTTTGATATGGCTTATAACTCAAACAGGTACAATATTGCATTTCCAAACACTAAAACCAATGAAAAAGAGATTAAAACTCAGAATTAAGGTAAAAAGTTTTATGTCAGAATTTAGATAAATATAGACCTGTCACATATGCAATCTTCTAATCCCTAGAAATAAGAAAAGGGTAGACATTGTAGCTTGGCAATACCATCCTAGGGTATAATTGGTAAAATTCTAGATTAACTGACAATTGAGGTAGTTAAGGAATAGCTATACCTTTAGAATCAGAATTTCCTCTTGAGTTCAAATATAACATTCACTTACATTTACTTCTCCATCATCATTCCCTCATCTACTGGTGAAATATATACCTTGAATTGTAAATATGCACCAAAGTTTCCATATACCATCACATTTATTAATAAAACAATCAAAAATTCATTGTACATAGGCCTCTTCTATTCAGGATATATATTTGACTATGAGGGAGAGGGAAGGCAGAGAGAGATGATAAAATTTTGATCCTAAAGGTATGTGCATTTCTTAGCTTTATCAATCTCAGTTAATCTAGAAATTCAGGTAAATTTGCAACTGACAGCATTATTACATTTTGAACCCTTGATGGGGCCCCAAAAGGTCAAACAGTCCATAGTAACCAAATGTTTAAGAATATGTTTAAAAAACTGTCTAGTGAGAAAAAATTGTCATTTGTAGCTGATTCAGGAATGTAAACTATTATTTTTCCTCTATCTTAATAGTACAACATTACTTTGAAAACAAATAAAAAGACGTTTTCAAAAAGAGCCTGAAACCCCTCAAAAATGACATAACAGCAAAAGTAATGTCATTTTGAGAGGTTTTTGGCTCTTTTACTATTAGCTACTACTACTACTAACAACTCACCACACCATCAAGCCACCTGAGGCCAAAACAGCTATGCATGCTACTCCTCCATCCTAATCCTTTCAAAGCCTCCCTCTTTACACCCTCCCAGGAAGTTCCCATTTCCTTTAAATCTCTCTTTATGACATCCTCCTACCCCAGATGAGGATGACCTGCTTTCTGTTTAGCCCTAGATGGTTGGCAATCTGTCATTCTTCAATATTTGACCACTATTGTCACTGTACCTTCCAATATTCTAATTTTGGTTTGTAGACTTATCTTCCTATTCTTCTAAACTTTTTTTAACTGTAAAAAAAACCTAAGCCTTGGCTATTCTACTTTCAACATCTTCACTACTCCCATCATCTTTACTAATAATACTACCAAGGTAAGTGAAGCTGTCCATCTGATCAATAGTTTTATTACCTAATGTCACCTTTTCATCTTCACTTATTCCTAGCCTTAGTGACTTGAGTCTTCTTAACATTAATTTTCAAACCTATTCTAGCACCGTGAACTTGCAAAACCTCTAAAAGTGCATTCATTTTGCTCACACTTTCATCTAGGATGCTTAAGTCATCAGCATCCTAGTTGATTCCATGGTCTCCCATTGCCTTTCCTATGGTCCTTAAGACAAAGCCCCTCAAAATGATATATTTAAAGGAGGATAGAAGACAACCCTAGTTAACCACTGGTTTAATACAAAACCAGCTGCTAACCTCATTTCTGCCTTAACTGCAGCAGTGTTATTCATACATAGCACTAATCACTTTAATGTATTTGTCTTGTATATCATACAACGGGTAAGACCTTTGCTAAAGCTCTTCTGTCAACAGAATTGAATGCTTGCTCATAATCTATAAAACTGAGAACCAAAGGTGTTTGACAGCTAAGGCACTTTTCAATTATTAAGACAAGAGTGAAAATTTGGTTGACATATCCTCTACCTTTTCTAAAACCACACTGTTCTTCTTTTAAAATTTTGTCTACAGCATCTTATTTTCCCAATAGTGATTATTGAATTACAAAAGGGGATAAAAAAGGCATCAAGTTACATACCATATTCACTTTCATCCTAGCTAAACTATGTTGTCAGCTTTACTTTCATACTAGCTTAAATATGTTGTTAGCTACAAATTTCACTGTATTTTAGTCCCAATATTCATTTGTGAAAGTCCCATTCATCTACCTTAAATAGTTTACAAAATGGCAAGAAGTTCCTTAACTAGAATTTTATCAGCTTCAAGCTTCACCTACAACCCCATTCTTAAAGTCAAAACAACTTACAGGCAAAGTAACAAAAATGGGTAAAGTTCTATCAAATCATATTATTGAGTTAGGAATAAAGTGAACACACCACTTGATGCCTTTTTTTATGCTGATTATGAATAGGCTATAATAATCATTTCTATGGGAAATTAATTTCAGCCCCCCCCCCTATATATGCCAATTCAGTGTTAGGTTAGGTTGTAGAAATAGGCCTAGGCCTAGGCTATATACCCTGAATTGGCATAGGCCTATATAGGGGGGGGGGGGTGCTGAAATTCATTTCCAATAGAAATGATTACTAAATTCGTAATCAGCAAAAAAAAGGCATCGAGTGGTATATTCACTTTATGCGTAAGTCAATAATATGGTTTGGTAGAAATTTACCCAAAAATGTAGGCTAACCAAGGGATAGCCTAAGGCTATAGGCTAGTCAAGTTTGAAAAACAAATTAAACCTGATAAGTTACCTGTGAAATAAATATTGCTTGAACACCACTCGATATTCAGGACCTGTAAGTTTATATGTTAGAATCTTCTCGTAGCAAACTATATTTTATTCTATATCGTTCTTGTTGCAATTTAAATTTGTCTCGTTCTGATTGGTGAAACTCACCTATCTGTCTTTTATGAGGTCTTTTAATAAGGTAAAGTAGATGGCATGAAAGCTAGAAAGTGGCTCTAATGTTGTAATCCAAAGCCCTTGAAAAAAAATAATGACATATAACTCTAAGAAATTTGTACTTAGAAATTAAAGTAGAGTGATACAATTTCTAAAAAATGTCTCCGAATTGTTAGTCCTTCTTGAGGCTGCGAAAGGTCTAAAGACTTAGGGTTGTATACAGATCATCTTATTTCCAGCTGTTCAAAAGCCTTGGAGGAAGGGGCAGCGGGGTCGATTTACGGAAACATTCAGGGGAAAGGGCAAATTTATTTTTCAGAATCTAGGAGTATGAAATTTATCAATATTTTCAATTTTTTCAATGACGATACCAATAACATTTTTAATAGAAATACTCATAAAAAATGTATTTTAAAAAGCTAGAGGGGGGCTAAAAAGATCTAAGGGACTCAAACCCCTTGCCCATCCCTCACTCATTGACACCACTGAGAATGGATTATAAATTCTACCTAATTTCTAGCGACATTAGAGAAAATAGCATCTCCTTCATGGCGATATGCTCCTTAAGAGAGCATTTCAGATACAGTCTTTTTCTGTCAACGAAGGCACATTTGGTCCAAATTTCTTTCTTTGCGAGATGCTTCAGTGAAAAGTTAGAGGCAGCAAAATGTGTTGAACCTTTTAAATGGCTTTTGATGTTAAATCCCATGTATGTTTCAAAAACATACAACATTTGCTTCGAGTACTTTAGGAAAACTTTTTATACAGTATTTTATTAAGGTTGTAGATAAAAATTGAACATATCTCCGTGTCGTAATTTCAAAATCATGCAGAGGCCTTTAGGTTTTGGGTAGTAGTCGTTAACGCATTAATTCCAACTTCTATTTTTCTATACAGTTTCAATTGCTCAAGATTTTTCATCAAGATATTAAAGAAAGAGACTAAAAAGAATTATGAAATATAAAAGTTAAGGCTCAAATTTGGCCAATCAAAAATAGAAAAGTTATTAAGTTTTTGGGTTGAATCCCTCCATGAGCAGTGGCATTTTTAAAGTGGCCGTACTCAATAATATAACATGAAATAAAAAAAAAATGTACACAATCTCAAACTTTAAATTTTTTCAGTTCGTAAATATTAAATTAAAAGTTCATAAACTACAAAAGTTGTCATTCTTAACATGTTTTTACTCCACTTTAATTCCTCTCGAAAGTTCTAGTTCATTTTAAAAGAGAAAAAAGAAAATCGCTGCCTTGTGTGGAGGTACGTGGCGATGTGAAGTATCACCGGATGAAGCAGGTCAACTTTTCAGTACACCATCTTCCCACAACACCACCTATATGCTATCTCTTTAGATCTGTCCGAAGACTGTTATGAAATGTATGAAGATGGCTACATATATTTTGGTTGTGTATCATGTGGTGCTCTAGTATATGTATTGCACTGCATTCATAAATCTGGTCAATTCAGCTTATTTCAGGGGGAAATCCCAATTGTTTTGTGCGTAAGGTCGCGCTTCTTACCAAGCTAAAACCATTGAGAAAAACTATGGCTATTATTTTGGCAGGAATGCCTACGAAAGATTTTGTAAAAAGATAATTGTTTGTAGGAAGATAATGATTGACACTTCAAATTCATCCGGGAGCTTTTTAGTTCCCAAAGCTGCTTCAAAAGTTTCTGGATCTGGAGACCAAGAAGTGTTAAGCTTCCCTTATAATTCTCTGATTGTATTTTATTTTTTTTAGTTTCTTATTGCTGCCAGAATTTTATTCTCATCTGGGGACTCTAGATTGGTACCTGCGTATAGATATCATGAAGGCACTGGGAATGGAAGAACAGTAAAGATACCAAGTAATAAGGTGGGGGTTTTGGGACTGGTCGGTATATGATATTTAGAAGGCTTAGGAAATGTTACCCCTGCTCCTTCCTGTGCTAATTTCTGTTCGTTTTAGGTTTGACTTGATAACTCATTGTAGTGTCTATTAGTTTTTTGTCTCATTTGTTTATTGATGGTAATCTCTCTTTGTTTAAGGTTTGATTCATTATTTTACTTTGTTTCTGCTCATCTTTGGCTTAATGCAGCTCTTTACTTTTCTTTGAAAAACTTCTGTTTGTTTTTTAGCAAAAATTGTTTGTATGTTTTGTTAGTTAAAAGAAAGAATATTTGTATTAATTTGTAAACAAATTAACGATTATACTGTATAGCCTTGGGTGGATGGGTGGGGGGAATATTATTCAACTAACTTTTTTTCGACTTAACCCCTTAAACTAGGTATTGTTTTCTTAGACCACGCTGCCGTTCTATGACTTACTTGCTTATACTTAGATCCTCCTACGCCTGGGGCGCATAGGGCAGCGACGGTTGACCTCCAGCTTGACCGATCTTGTGCCAAAGACCAAAGTTCGTTCGGAGTGGTTCGGAGACTCGTCAACCGTTCTATGACGAACAGATAAACTTTCAAATGGGGAAGAATCCATTTATTTAGACAATGAAAAAACAGGTACGAAAGTCCAGATATTTCGATCACATATACAACGACCGTCGCTGTATATGTGATCTAAATATCTGGAATTCTGTACCTGTTTTTTTTAGTGCATAAATAAATGGATTTATCCCCATTTGAAAGTTTATTTGTTATGCAACTAACGGACTGAAAATCTGCATAATTTTTGGCCATTTGAAGTGCTAAGGCCATACCGACCCCATCATATTTTGATACCAATAGATGCATCAAAAGAATCGGTTTTTTATTCTGATTTCAAATATATAAGTTTCACCAAGTGTAGTCTTACAAAGTTGAGTCAAAAGTTACGCGCCTGAGAAAATCTGCCTTATTTTCGAAAAAAAGGGAGGAAACACCCCCTAAAAGTCATAGAATCTTAATGAAAATCACACCATCAGATTCAGCGTATCAGATAACCCTACTGTAGAGGTTTTAAGGTCCTATCGGCAAAAATGTGGAATTTTGTATTTTTGCCAGTAGAAAGATCACGGATGCGAGGTTATTTGTTTTCTTTTTTTCCAGGGGTGATCACATCGACCCAGTGGTCCTTGAACATCACGAGAGGGCTCATTTGAATGGAAATTAAAAGTTCTAGTGCTCTTTTTAATTGACCTAAAAATTGGAGGGCAACTAGGCCCCCTCCCACGCTCATTTTTTCCCCAAAGTCACCCGATCAAAATTCTGAGATAGCCATTTTGTTCAAGATAGTCGAAAATTCTAATAACTATGTCTTTGAGCATGACTTAATCCCCACAGTCCCCCGGAAAAGGGCTGCAAGTCATGAACTTTGCCCATTGTTTACATATAGTATTGGTTACTGGGAAGTATACATACGTTTTTGGGGGGATTTTTTCTGGTGTGTGTGTGTGGGGGGGGAGGGTCGGAGGAAGAGGGTTATGTTGGAGGATCTTGATTGCTTCTTTTATTTTTAACTGTCCTTGCAGTTTTTGGAGGGAAATGTTAAAAGTGCATGAAAATGTTAAAAGTGCATGAAAATCTGGTGTTTGAGGTACAAAACACGTTTTTCAAAAACTTAACACCTTAGAAAAACTTTATAAGCCCTTCCCTCCGTAGGTCTTGGCTCTGTAAGCCTATGCTGATAAGAGTGGTCTACTCTTAGAAAACACAAACCGGCCAAACGAAACAAAAAAGGGAATTGACACACATGTAACGAAAAAATATTAAAATATGTGAATAGTTCTACGCACAAACTTTTGGTTAAGGAGGGAGAGACATCGAGGCACATTTTAACTGGGTAAACTTTTTGCATTGCAGGCACAAGATTCTTTGAGTCAGAACGACATTATGTGTGCTCGTGAGTATGATATAGAGGAAAAACATGTTTCTTAGGAGCATGGGAAAATTTTTTCCAGGAAACCTAAAAACTAATAAAATTGCATTTTAAAAATGCAGTGATTCTAAAACGAAGTAAAATATTAGCCCCTCTTCTGGGAAAAATCCTGGCAACGCTCCAGTCTCGTTTTCAGACAAGATGTACATAGTAATGAAATTTTAAATTAAGTGTTTCTCTCTCTCTTGAATATTTAAATGCTGGAAACAGCTGAATTTCTTGCTAAAAAAAAACATATAGAAACCAGTGGCGCCACTTACAAAAATATAGAGGGGATGAAATTATTTTTTGACACCTTGGGGGGATATTTTTGTTGTTACTCATTATTTCAATGAAAATACCAAAAAACGCATTTTTCGGATAAAATTCCAAAAAAAAACAGTATTTTCCAAAATCTTGGGAGAGTCAAAAATTCTAGGGGTTGAACACATGCCCCTCTCCCTTGTCTGTCAATTGACACCATTCGTACAAGCCACAGCCAAATGAGCATAGGTAAAATTAGTTTGTGTGGAAAGTAAAATTAGTCTCTAATCCCCCCCCCCCCCTAAAAAAAATGACCCAGACTATTAATACTTTCAGAGTAAAATCTAAATTTGCGGTTTCAGAGTAAAATCAAAATTTAAGGTTTCAAAATTGAAGCATTACAATCAGTCAAATTGAATTTGAAGAGTCAATAATAATTACTAAATTGTAGAATTATACTGATTTTCCGAATGCTTTTCCTGATATCTTGTTCTACAATAGATCCTTCGGGTTTTCTTAATATGAAATTTGCCATGCTAAAAAGTCGGACAAATTTGACTTAAAAGATGTTTCCTTGCTGAACACGCTACATCATTCCTGTAAAGGAATGATGTAGCGTGTTCAGTTTAGGGGATGTTCAGCATTAGTCCTGATATAGGAAGGGAATCCCATTTAGCTCATTTTGGTCTACCATTGCTAAGGACCATGATAAAGCTGGTATTTTCAAAAAATAAACTTGACTGTCTTTTGTTATGACCATCTATTTGTCCTTCCCTTTTCCTTTTAGTTTTTTCTCAATTTAAAAACTGAAGCGTAGGACCCTAAAAGAGCATGGGGAAAACCGAATTTTGCCATCATTGCGTAAGATTACCATCATGCTATCTACTATCATGTACAAAACAACCCATTCCACGTTACCCAACAGATTAATAAAAGCTGTAGTTAAGGGCCCCCACACGTTGATCTCTGAATTTTTCCAAGAAACGAATATTTTTTTTTTTAGTTTCTGCACAATCAATTAATGCGCATTAAGGTTGAAATTAAAACTGCTAAGCTGAATAAGAAAATCTTCGAATATGAAAGTCCAGTAGAATTATGGTTTTTTATTTGAGACATAGAAGCAAAGCTCTTCGTCTAAAGTTTTGCATTTTATAAAAGTGACAACAGTTTGGGGACTCTTATATGCAAAGCACCTAAGTTTTTTTTAGCCTAACTTCTCAATCTGGCTCTAAAACTGACCCTGTTTTTTTTTAGATTTTACTATTTTCTTTGTATACGCAGCAGATCGTTTTAAAAGAATTAAAACCGTTTATATGCAAAATTTATGGCTACATAAAATTATGATAATATCCATGAAATAAGTAGCTTTAAATTTTTAGCCTTAATCTTCCGAAATAATCTGTTAATTTTAAGTGTGCTGTGCATGCTGTCTTAACCTCAAATACGTAATACGTAAATATGTAATACGTAAGGCGCAGCAGATCGTTTTAAAAGAATTAAAACCGTTTATATGCCAAATTTATGGCTGTATAAAATTATGATTATATCCTTGAAATAAGTAGCTTTAAATTTTTAACCTTAATCTTTCAAAAGAATCCGTTAATTTTAAGTATGTTGCGCATGCTGTCTTAACCTCAAATACGAGAGACATAACTGTTGACAAAGTAATTGTCTTCATACTTTATGAGATTTTACATTATAAAGTATTTTTTACTGCTGATGGATACTGCGATGCTAACAAATTCAGAGATGGAACATCTTACGTATATAACCTATTTTCAGATTTCTAGCAATTTTATATACACAATTCAGAAGTCAGTGAGGTTAACAGAAGCAAACATAAGCGGACATTTTGTTTGAAATACAAAATCCTAAGTCTAAAATATTATGTGCTGGCTCGTAGCACTCTTTTCTCCAAAACTGGCTCCACTATAAATAAGTGCATATCACACGAAATGAGAGAGCCATGGAAGTGGTTTCAAACAAATATCGAAGATAAAAAAACCTGGTTAGTAGTATTGCGGTTCAAATTTAATTTATGAATAGAATAGTAACAATATTGTGCAAAAAAGTTTTTAAGTCACTTAGGATAAACATATAACTCTATAGAAGATAGCAAAACAATATATTTAAATGAAATCGCAGAATTTGAATTCACTAGTAAAATTTGACTGATTAAACTATCCACTTTATTAAAAAAAGTACAAAAGAATGAAGCTGCTCACGTTACTATATAGCTAGGAGTGGACAGCATATCTATAAGCTGCGTCCTCCCCTAAACCACTCACATAAGCGAATCCCGAGGCGAAAAGTGATCGAAGACTTCTTGCTGTATCTAATAGACCCCCATCTGAAAAAGACACTTTGAATATGGTATCCAGCTAAGCGACCCACACTTTGTAGCTTTCTATTTAAATCTAATGAAAAAATTCCATGTTCAAACTCAATGATTCAAGAAAGAGAAATAGCGTAAGAACCACAGATCATTTTGTTGTAAATTAAACGAACTGTCTCAAGATTCATTGCCGCTTCTGTTCCTTTTGGCTGATGATCATAATCAAGTAATGGCTATGTTTGTTCATCGGAATCTTCCTCTGTGAATTGAGACTGTCGACTTGTATCTTTCATTGGAATTTTATTTCTGAAGAGAGAAAATGTTGATAGCAAAGTATCAACGTCCGTTTGACAATAAGGTTGAAACACGTTTTTTTTCTAATTTTTGTTGTTGTTAAGAACAAAAACCAAGATATTTTCGATCTTGGACTATTTGAAGCTCCTTACTGTCATTATAAATGTGTATTATGTTCCCTTAGATCCAATTTGTTAAATATCTCAGCTTTAGTTTTGCCTCTAAGATTATATGGAGTCTCATGGAAACCATGCATATCTTCCGCTGAATTTGCGGCAGTTTCTAGATCATCGACAAATAAAATGAGTGAAAAAGCTCTTTCTTCGAGTTTACTCACTTCATGCTCACCATGCTCATTTCTTAGAAAACTGAACACGAAGAAGCACGAAGTTTACTCTTGCAAGAGAATATGAATGCGACAAAATTGTCACGCTGTCAAATTTGAAATCCACAAGAAAGTAGATTTGCAGAGTTATTTTAAGAATGATAATTCTTCAAAACTTAATCAAGCAAAAAGGGCTTTTGAATTTAGATGGTAAATTTGTACAGAGTACCAATGCTCACTTCTTAGAAAAACTGAACACGAAGAAGCACGAAGTTTAATCTGGCAAGAGAATATGAATGCGACAAAATTGTCGCGCTGTCAAATTTGAAATCCACAAGAAAGTAGATTTGCAGTTATTTTAAGAATGATAATTCTTCAAACTTAATCAAGAAAAAAAGGCTTTTGAATTTAGATGGTAAATTTTTACAGAGTACCAATGCTCACTTCTTAGAAAAACTGAACACGAGGAAGCATGAAGTTTAATCTTGCAAGAGAATATGAATGCGACAAAATTGTCGCACTGTCAAATTTGAAATCCACAAGAAAGTAGATTTGCAGAGTTATTTTAAGAATGATAATTCTTGAAACTTAATCAAGCAAAAAGGGCTTTTGAATTTAGATGGTAAATTTGTACAGAGTATCAATGCTCACTTCTCTCATTGGCTCAATTTACGCGTTTTTAACACCAAAAGATGTTCGGCAATGAATGAGCTGATATTTGAAAAATTGGTATAGGTGGCTGAAAGTCTTTGGAGTAAGAAAAGAAAAACAAGTCTGATATAACTGCCCCAAGTTGGTCTCCAATTATATTCCCTAGTTCCTTGGATTTTTAGCAAAAGGATTCAAAAAGCTAAGGATAAGTCAGTTAAACAAGAAACAAAGACATATATAACGAAAGAAAATTTTATTCCTACAAAATGTGAAAACATAGTTATATAGTAAAATCTGAACGCGAGATAATAAAATATACATTCAAATGAGAACATCTGTCGCGCAAAAGAACAATGATAAAATTAATACATTTGTATCGTCTCCACGAAGTTTCAGTAAAACTTCAATAAAATAATTTGCAATTTCATAAATCTCATTATATCCTTACAAGTAAATTATCAATAATAAATTGAGCTGTATTCGAGAATATGCATGGACAAATTCTTGCTTTAAGCATAATTTAGAGGTAAAAGGCACTGTCAGTTAAAGGCTTTAGCCATCGATTTAGTTAGCAGTAAATTTTGACAACCTCAAAATCAGAGAAAACAAAGCTAAACTAGTTTCAAGAGTGATTTTAGAACTTTCTATTGGAGCTTCATGGTAAAATAAAGATCTTGACGGTACGGAAAAAGCCATGTTGAGCCTATGAGAACAGAAAAGATATTTTATCGATCATAAAATAATACCCAAAAATACAGCCATTTCCTGTGATCATGCTTTATATGTACTTAATTATTTAATACACGGAATACATTTACCCTGAAATTGTGCATAAATAGTAATTAATTAACCACTAAACGTCTTGCTAAAATTGTTCATTCGTTGGTACAGCTGTACATAAAAATAACGGTTTTCTTACTGAAGTGTTCGCTGCACAGCTGCACAGCTACCGAGCAAAGATATCAGATCTCTTTCTGTTTGTTTTGAAAAATAGTGAACTTATGCTACCACAATTTTTTTAAATTTCGAATACATCTATTGTGAAGGTCAACTATCAAATCTTGAAAGATCGCCATGCTTAAGTTTGGTAGGGTGTCTTTCTCCTCCTATTTTTGTGATTTCACCTTCTCAATAGCATCATTCCTTCCTTCGGGAACATGCTTTGATATAAGAAAGTTTGGTTTTTCAGATAATCACTCATTTCACTCTAAAGTAGTGTTGTAGTATGATCCTTAAATGTTAATAAAACAGTTTTGCACAGACGATTGCACTGGAAAGACAAGTACGGAACTGGAAACGGTTTTCCCCCAAAAAGAGTGATAAAACGGAGGAATTTCTAAAGGCAGTGTGGAATTTGCTGCACATTCAGTGCAGCCTCGCACCGGGAGATTGGAACAAATTACCTAGGCTTTACTGAGATCTCAACTATTTCGACATAATTTTCTTTGTGCAGCACAACAGTTCCTAGTTATATAAGAATGCTTGCAATACTGGAATCCGTATCTGCTTAAGAACTCCTCACAAGACATGCTTCCAGCGATATTAGTGATTTTGTCTTCACACTTTTGGTCAGCTGAAAGAAATAATTATAATTTATCATAATACTAAATAAATAATACTATAATACTAAATACTAAATAAATGACATAAAAGAAGAACAAATCAAAAGGAAAATAGATAAATAGAACAATGAAAATGCCTTAGAAACACTGGCTAATAAATAGAGCTGGAACTACTTTTTTCTCCATCTATCTAGAAAATACCTTCAAAATACATGTGTTTCATTTATATTGTTAGTCTACTTACATAGATAATTTAAAAATCAGCATGCGGAAGCTTTTTAAACCTAGCAGAGGAGACCTATTCATCAGTCTAGAATTCCCGAAGACCAGCTGACAGCTCAGCTAGCTCCGAGTGAAGTAAAACCGATTCAGACCCTGTGTCGATTCAGCCCTGTCCATAAGATATTTCACAAGTATTTTCAAAGACCACAATGCATTTCCATAACATAGAAATAACAGTTCAATAGGAAAAATTCTTTTATTAGACAGTGAGACAAAATCTCTGAATATTTCGGTCACATACATAGTGGCCGTCCTCAGCAGATAAATAGCTTTATCTGCTGAGGACGGCCACTGTGTGTGTGACCAAAATATCCAATGATTTTGTTACTGTTTTCACTGTCTAATAAAAGTATTTCTCCCTATTGAATAGTTATTTGTAAGAGATGCAGTTTGATAAACTCCTCCGCTGTGCCAGGTTTAAAAACGTTTTCAGAACCTGCCTGCTTCTTGGCCATAAATGTGCTCGGTCAAACTTTATGGGGCGTTGATGGAAATAATCCTAGGAATTTCCAAGTGTAGGGGGAAGTCATTCCTTTAAAAGAACCAATTTCTTAGGTAATTCTAATTTTTAAACTTTTGAAACTTGCCAAACCCTTTTCAAGAGAATCTTGCCTGTTCGCTAAATATCTGTCCCAAACTTCTCTTCCAAGATACGAACTTCAAAAAGTACAGAGGAAGACTAGTGAAACCGTTTTTCAGATCTTCCAAAGCTAAATGGCCACCTTAATTTCCTCTACTAAGGACTTAACTACTATCCCTTGGCTAGTAGCATAGCTAAGGTACTGTATCTTTCGGGATACCATTTAGATAATCTATACCATATAGTCCATAAGAGGTAGATTCACCTGCGTTGTTAGAGGTAGGGGTGCGAAGATGGTCCCTAGATGCTGAAAAACCTACCTACACGTCTGCCCTTAGCGAAGATGTATGCACTGAATTTTATTACAACATTCTTATTTTATATGGAATTTGATTTTTCAGAAATGCGATTTTTGGGGTTTGTACCACTCCCATGGAGAATATTATCGTATTTTAACATAAAATGGCAAATATTCAAAAATCATTATAATAAACCGGTAAGAAACGATATGTAACCAACTGGTCATATATTTCCAACTTCTATGTCTTGAGCCAATTTACTTTTTAACAACCAATAAAAATACAATTATGGAATATGATAATATTATATGAACATGGCAATAAACTTTTCTTGTATACGAATTCAAAAACAACATCCATAAAGACACTGCTTCCTTTGGAAGCCGACATGTTTAACGAGCGACGTGGCATTCAGAAAATAGAAATGAAAATGAACATTTACACCCGAATTATAATACAAGAGCAAAATATGCCATTACGTTATCCTGAAACTATCTTGCGTTTATAAAAAATCAAGTTTACAAAGCACAAGCAAATACAAGATTTTCAAGTTTATTTGATCTTTGGAGAAGCAACGACTAAGGAGTTCCAAAATTCAAACTACTGCTTATACTAGCAATTCAGGGGTGCCATTCACAAAATATAGAGGAGGTGGGGGGTCGATTCTTCTATCAAAATACAAACGGTAATGTGTAACTCGGGGGGGGGGCGATTCCCCCCGTCCCAACTGACGGCCCTGTAGTAATTTATGTATTTATTACTGATAATTTCTGCAATCAACAGGTTCATTCATCATTTTTATCAAGACACAGCGTTAACAAAAACCGCAATACCGAATTAATCTTGCCAACAATTTAAATAAATAGGTTCAATAAAATTATTCATATTATGTATAACGTTGTAATCGTATTTGAATTTGTAAATAGATTTATTTACTGACTTATTTTCTGGCTTTTAATACCAATTTTACTATCTGGGATTTAATGGAAATAGGAAAAAATTTTTAGCAAAGAAACGGTCTTCAACAAAACCGGAATTATGGATCTTGTATGGAATTCATTCTTAGCCTTTACTTTGAAAAGCCATAAGGCCTGACAAATTGCACCAAGAGTTTGACTAAAGTTGTGATTTCCTGTTCACTGGCTATAATTTCAAATATGTTACTTGAATTAAACAATCAAAAACCTTATTCTCATTGTGGAGAACTTTTCTAAATGCGAACTTTTCAGCGATGTTGACAACGGATAAGTATAATCCATATATTCTAAATTTGCAACTAATAGTCAATATAACATTCGCGAAATTCCATAAAGAGAAACAAATTTAAATATTAAAGATAAAAAAAACTAAACGAGTCTTATCTTCACTTCATAAAAGCTTAGACAGTACAGTTTTTTGAACAGAGGGCCAATTAATAAGTAAAATCCTCAAAGCTCTGATCTAGAAGCCCGAGTTTTTGAATAGCGGTACAGATAATATGTCTTTTAAAATCACTCCGGTTACTATGGACTGAACTTCAACCTTTACTAGGTTGCAGCGAATTTTACAACCATGATTTTCATTATGACTGACATTCAGTTGTAACTACCCCACTCTTAATCATTCAGTCATTGTTTCTAAGATTTTGTTACGGATTTTGACAAATGAGATAAATAAAATACAATTGTATATTACACAAGTTTATGCTAAACTAATAAAATCTAAAGTTTTTTCTTTAAATAAAATTTTCCTGCAATTGGGTAGCTTTCACTCTATGACCAAAAGATGCAATATGACTTCTCGGTAATCGAGTATTTTAACGTTTTTATTAAGTGATTGTAAACAAAAAAAGAAGAAAAGATTATACCTGAAGTTGAGCCAACTGATTTTTTATTTAAGTTTGAAAATGAAGAAACGGTCTTCTCCGTACTTGATGGTAGCCAGTAGCCCCACTTATAGGCTTTCTTTGGCGTAGTATATGCTGTTACTCGTGATTTCTCTCCTGCCTCTTCTGAAATTTGACGCTTTGTTACTTTTGATGTTGGGGCCCTCGTAGTTGTTGTTGTCGTTACTTTTGCTGTGGTGGAGGTAGTAGTTGACTTTGAGGAATAAGTGTACTTGTTTTCAGATGGTGTTCGCTTTAACCAATAATTCCACCAGTTGTATCTGAAAAATAAGTAGGAAATTGAGAAAAATGGTGAGAGAAGAATTGGTATTTATAATAAATATCTAGGCTTATAATTTTCCTGCTTGTGTACCTTGAATTCACTTGCCAGGGGTAAAAAGAAGACTGCCAAGACTGGAACTTTTTGTTGATAATTAAGCTAGTTTGTAACAAGAATATATAAAAAATAAAATAATTAGCAACGAGGAAAATGAAATAAAATCCCGATTTTGGTTTTCAAAGCAGAGCCTGAAGTAGGGAATCTTAAACGTATCATCCATACCCCTTACCCCTTCGAGTCAGGTAGTCAAATGCTGGAGATACGGGACTCGATCTCTAGGTACCTTTGGAAGCCACCTTTGGAAGCCATAATGCAACTAATAACAAGAGATGATAATTATTTCGACACTCCATTAAAAGGTGTTTGACAGTAATTTGCGGTTAGAAAGTCATCAAGTAGGGAATGGCCCCTATTCAAAAGTTCAAAACAAAAGCCCAGTCCTTCAATTGTGATACACAAGCTAGAGAGCTCTTTTTTTAAGTTTTAATGTGTACCGTTCTCCCTCCCTTTTCCTTCCTCTTTCTATCTTCCTTTTTCGTATATAATATTAAAGCTAATTTTACTTTTAGAGTTTATCAATGTTAACCATAGTAGCAAGACGGCCACTGTATGTGTGACCGATATATCCAGAGATTTGTTGTTTGTTTCACTGTCAAACAAAGATTGTCCCTATTGAACTGTTTTTTAACGCTAAAAATATTTTGGGAATTTCAAGATGCAGGTTTAGTGGAACACCAGAATAGTGCCCATTAGAGAGCTAACTCATTTTTAGATTCATAACACTTCGGCACTATTCAAAGAATTATAACTTACTGAGTTGTTGTTGCTAATCCAGAAGATGGGGTTGATGAATGATAGTTGTACTTCTTCCAAGAGGTTGTTGTTGGTTTTTTGGTTGTAGTTGTTGTTTTGGTAGGTGCTTTTGTGTAATGGTATACAGCTTGTGTTGCTGCTTGGGCTGGTTCTGATTTCCTTAAGAACGAATGCGCATCTTCTGAATAGTCAGGTATTGCATTGTCATTATCAATGACACACTTGCCAGCTACACAAATCTGTAATAAAAACAGGTCTTTAATTTACGTCAAATATTGTAAATTAGCAACGATAAAGTTTTAAGCACAAAAAGTTAAAGAAAAGAAGCATAAACAGCAGAGACACAAACTATTTTTTGTAGAAGAATTGCTGCAGCTCGCTTGTATAAGCGGCTTGTAGCAGCAATCCCATCGCAAGACAACACGGTTCCTTCCTAGAATAACATCTATCTTGTTGGGGATTGCATTACTCAGACTGAGTCCTATAGTTATATAATGTGTAATATCTGTACTAGAAAACAGACAAAGTCTTAAAGCTCTGTATTCCAGTTCATTTCTTCAAGTTCTAGCGGTTGATCTTCTAAACTGAATGGAGAGAATAAAAACTTACATGATTATCACCACAGAGGGAGCCTTCGGCAGCTGGTCGGTAGGATACACAGTAGCCTGAAGATGCATCAAAGCAAAAAAGCTGAGCACAAACCCGATCATCTTTCTAAAAAGGAAAAGGAATACAATAATTAGCAGTTATGTTTTTGTCATCACGTTTGCACTGTTAAAGTTCAAAACCCTAACTTTTCACTGCTCACTTATTATATGGATTATATAGACAGTGATTTTATATAAATTGGGAATTAACAAACAGGGATGTATTTAAGTGTTTGATTGACTTCAGTGTTGTGTTTTATTTTTTTCAATTTTATTAAAAAACCGTGATAAAAAAAATCTCAAGATGAAAAAACAGATGGGACTACGGTCAATAGAAGGAAAATGCTAGCTAAAACGATGCGGAAAAGACTAGCAGAAATGACGTGGATATTTCATCTGTATAAAACAAGGCGTCTTCAACGCTAAATGTATCCGAAGAACAAAGATGAAATCTAGAATAATCTATAAAACCTAAAATTAAATAAGATCTAAAACTTAAAGTAATATAAAAAAAACAATATCTAAATATAAAACTGATACTACTACAATTGAGCGCCACAGAATTATTTCTATACATAATTGCGAGTGACTTCAGTGAGAACACAGTAGCTTATGTTTTCTCACGTAAGTCTTCAGATCTTTTATTTAACTTGATTATCTCAGATCACCTTCTAGAAATCTGTAAATAAATACCAGTCCATCAGACAATTTTGGAATTAAAAGCCTTATTTCGGTCCTTAGAATTTGTATAATTATTACTCCTAATAATAATATAATTGCACCGTAATTTTACATTATAGGCATTTTTTTTACTAAATCATTCTAAATTAGTTAGATAAAAGCTCAAGCTAATAGGGCTTTGAATGCCATTTAAATTTTTAAATTTCAGAGAGCAGAAAATTAATGCATTGTTAAATCTAGAATCTTTAGTATCTCTGTTTTTGTAAACATTTTCTCTAAAGATACAGGTTCAACACCCCAAAATAATAAAAAAAAAACTGGCCATTATTTTTTTTTAAGAAGGACGTCCGCTTCAGCCCTTAGAAAATGTGTTGCATGCCATTTCTGGCAAACAGTTCAAGGGCCGATCTAGAGCAAAATCTCGGGAGGGGCCCAACGTGATAAGGGCACCAATAATACCAAATTGACAAGTTTAATAAAAAAGATTGAAAAACAGAAAAGACACGGAATGAGGGCGCCAGAGAAATATTGGGGGGAGGGCCAAACAGTCCAAACATCCGCCAAAACAGTTCATGTATTATAATCTAGACAAATGTACCATCTTCTTTATTCTGTTTTGATCCGCTGTCTGTTTTATTTCGCCAATCGATTTGAAAAGCGAACCTCTCGAAAACCACCGTGGTTGATTTTAGCTTAACTTCAAATGGCTGAGAACCAAAATTAAATTTCAATGACTCTCTCAAGTTACTCTTAAAAGATTATTTTTTCTCATCTAAGATACTTATAATAGATGAATATATTTACCTTGATGGCATCAGTACTTAAAAGTAGAAAGAAAAGAAGCAGAAAAAAACTTACAAAGCAAGCAGAAGTTCCTCTATCCATTCTGCACTGTGCATCCAAGCTTAGGAGTTTCCCAGGTAATACTCGAGGCAAAACCGCGTCTTCATGTGGTGAATTATACATGCAGCTTGCGGTGTCTCCACTAAGAGTACAAACAATATATAATTATAATTACAATTGGACTGAACTTAACAATTTGCTTCTGAAATGATAGATCAGGGTGAATCTATTCTGCGTGAATATTTTTTAGGTGAAGCACTATAATTATTCGCAAGATTTTCTATAAATGTCATGAAATATAGATACATCTCGAATTTAGGGATACTAGACCCCTCTCTCTGAAAAAAACAACCCTCCCTTATCCGATCTTTTATCAGTTTATCGGCTTTAAAGTTTTGGCATTTTTTGTTTATCCTAATTCATTTAGTTTCTAGATCTTGATTTTATACATTTTAATAAGAAAGTCCTTCAATAGTACAACCATTAAGTTCTGAGGATCCATGAGGATTATCTGGATGTAATAGTGCAGCAATTATTTTATTTCAGTTTTTTCATTCAATGGAAGGATAGAAATTAAAATATTACTAAGGTAAAATAGGAGTTCTCGGTACTTTCCCATTATGTGGACACCTAGGCTATAAACAGTCGAATGAATGCAGTGATGGAGACTCGTAAAGCGGGTAATTGTTATCTAAATTGATCG
Organism: Artemia sp. Qi Xiang Cuo; assembly: GCF_049724085.1. Lineage (NCBI taxonomy): Eukaryota > Metazoa > Arthropoda > Branchiopoda > Anostraca > Artemiidae > Artemia > Artemia sp. Qi Xiang Cuo. Next base: position 26,717,551 of record NC_142807.1, on the reverse strand, counting down.
AAGAGCGTGGTTTCTCATTGAATTTACAATATTTAAACTGTTGTTTTTTGGGGTTTAGGGGGAGAAAAAGGTACCTAGGTTAGGTTACGTATTTAATATATGCAATGCTTTACGAAACCCCCCCACCCCCACCCTAATGTGCAATTAGATAGCCCAAATTTGTTTATAAACTATTATATATTCATCCTATTTTATTTTATTTGATTTGCATTAACCAAACTCGACTTTTTATAGGTGTCCATATAATGGAAAAGTACCGAGTTCTCTCCAATCATTTCTTAATCATGCACGAAGCATATTAGAATAACTGACGAGACAGACATTGCAAGGACACTTTTGACGTCAATTCTTGGCACCCACGAGAGAACTGTTGATAATACTCCATCACTATCTTAGTCTAGTCAGCTTAAGCCCATTTCACATGCATTTTTAGTTAGACATCAATGTCTAGGCATAACTGTTATCTATCATTATAGTTTGCTTCTTTTTTTTATAAGTTGTCCTGATTGTTCCGTAGTGGTGATGGCTAGAGCTGGATGTCTAGCTAAGCAGACGAGGGAACCGGGCTTTACTCAACCCTTGTCATCATATTATCCACCGCGATTAAATTTTTCATTTGCCTTTGATGCAAGAGCATATCCAGGACATTTGTTCGGAGGTTTTTTTTCTTCGGAGAGGGGGGGGGGGTATATATAAAAACTTTTAAAGAAGCATCAAATTTTCTTATGGAATCAGCATTGCTTCGATGTCACGACTTTAATTTTAAAACAATATATATTCAATATTGAAAAATAGAACCCGAAATCGGAATAAATAATTCTAAGCCCTTACTTGAAGCATATTCACTATAAAGATCGTGAAGTTGCAGTTTGGCACAAAGAAGGGAGTCAGGCAAGGTGGTGTGCTGTCTCCATATATTTTCAAACTGCGCTTGCGGGCTGTTTGCGAAAACTGTCACCTTTAGTATTGTTAAAAAATGCTGCTGTTAGTCAAATTGTCTATACTAATGATCTTCTGCTACTTAGTCATGCCTCACAAAAAATCTAAAGGTTCTCAATAACGCTTTGAGTATGATTCGAGTTCCTATAAATGCTTCAAAATGCGAGTTTCTGTGTTTTAATATTTCTAACCCTGCTCCTCCTTTACGTTTGTGTACAATGCTATTCGAGTGTGTCTCAAAGTTGAAATGCCTTGGGATTAGTTTTTCTGATACACTTTCGACTATATGCTCGTCTTTCGTTACTAGTTCTCTACAGTGTATTCGCTTCTTATATGGTAAAATCTTGCCTAATAAGGGGAGGTACAGCCGCCGAGGCTTATGTAAACTTTACCATAGTTTTTGTTCTCCTACAATTCTTTTCTTTCCTGATTGCAGCCTTTAATGTGCAAAAAAGACTGTCTTCAGGTAAGGAGAGGCTATTTTAATTATTGTAAATTCCTGCTATATTTACCAAGGTGGTAAAGAAATCACAAGATTATTTCTCATTTTGGACTTATCGACCCTCTAGTGCTGTTTGACAACATCGCTAAGGACCTGAGGACCAATACTCCAAGGAAGATATATGCCAGTGACCCCCTCACTTATTTTTTTTTTTCAGATTAGAGATTTATAAATATTGTTATGTTATTTATGTTATATTTTTCTTATTATTTCCATGTGGATAATATTATTTTGTTTTTTATTTTTTACTCCGCATTTATTTTATATTGCGGGTTATAAATAAACTAACTTACTTACTTTATCCTTGAAAATAAAAAAGACACGATCAGTAAGTTACGTTATAGTTATGCTATATTATGATTTTATTGTGGACACTAAAGGATTTAAGTTGTTCTACCGAGTGGCAAGAAAAAGCTTCAATTGGAATTTTCACTTACGTTACAACTTTTTCTATAAGGCTTGAACCTGCATGGACACAACATTTAAAAATCTTTGGTTGGAGACTCATTTCAAAACAGGTCCTAACTGGTTTTTTTTTTTTTTTTTTTACCGTCGGAAATAGCAGAGACAAGCTAGACATTTTAAGCTACTTGTAAGAGTCGTGATAAGAAAACAAATTGTCATGAATCTAATAGAAAAACCCGAACTATCAGAATTTAGAAAGTATTACTGGAAAGGATTAGCTGCCAGTATAGAAGTACAGCCCTCACTACTATTTTGAAGTATTAATTCAAAACATAAACATTAGTAGTGATTTCCTATATAATCCAATGGACTATTAAATGAGCAAATTTGATCTCATAGAAAAACGAAAAGAATTGTCCTCCTTGCTCAGTCAATTTTGCAGAATTTGAAATTTTCTCTAACAGTTCCTAAAAAAAATCGAAGAGAAAGATAACCTAACTTGATTAACTATTGACAGGGGCGTAGCTCCAGCATTTTTATTGAGGGAGGGGGAGGGCAAGAGGGGTCCGTATCCGGATGGTCAAGGGTTATAGGCTATATAATAATCTTTTGCCCCTTGCAAAAATGACGCCCCCGACTATTGACAGTTTACATTAGACTGTTTAATTTCGAAGACGGAAATCCAGATTTGACAATAAGCATTTTTTCGAGAAAGGGATTTACAGGTAGACGGGTAAAAACAAGAGTGATGCTTGGGAAATATATAATTTGGGCAATTTATTTGCACATTAGGGGGTGGGGGTAAAGTATAGTAGAATAGCAGTCAAAATATGTTAGTAACAATTGTTTTGCACATTACGAAGAAAGAAATGTTTTCTTAAAATGTTTCCTTCTCAACATTCCCAATTCTAGACTTCATACCAAATCCTGACTTATACCATTCTAAGAAATTCAAGTCTGAATCTACAACCTTTAACACGTCTAAGATGTATAAAGGGCGTATACGGTCTTTTTCAATTTCTCACTTAAACTTAAGCCAGACTTGGCGTGTATTTATAGTACTTAAGCAAAATAATTGATGGACTTAGCTTGTGAGTAAGTGTATTAATATATAATATTCACGCTTTCAAGGCAGGTGACCTTTAGGACACCATTGGTTTTAATTTCCATTATTAATTTCTGAAGACAAGGATTAAATAGGCTTTTCGACAAACTCAACTTTGTAGTAGAAATCAAAGTTAACTTTTAAGAAGAAGCAGATAATGACAAATTAGGTTCAGCTTGAACATGACCAGGTAACAAACTATGCTAAAGAAGATTTGGTACTTTCCCATTATATGGGCACTTCTAAAAAATCAAGTTTGGTTAATGCTAATGAAATAAAATAAAATAGGATGTATATATAATATTTTATAAACAAATTTGGGCCATATATTTGGTGGGGGGGGGAATAAACCATTGCATATATTAAATACGTAACCTAATCTAACCTAGGTACCTTTTTCTCCCCCTAAACCCCAAAAAACAACAGTTTAAATATTGTAAATTCAATGAGAAACCACGCTCTTCGATCAATTTAGATAATAATTACGCGCTTTACGAGTCTCCATCACTGCATTCATTCGACCACAGTTTATATAATTATCCAGTATGATCTTTCCCTATCTCACCCATTATAAAAACCCGGACCAAGGTGCGAGTGCTCCAGAGAACGTTTTTCCGTATAAAAACACAAGCGGAATCAGATCTTTTCACGGGTAGATAATTCAGACTGTGATCGAATCGGAAACAAGTGGAAACCCGCTATTACGAATAATGCACTTTGTTGGAAACAATCGGAAACAGACTAACCCGCTAATGCAGAAAGAAGTGGGAGGAGCTTTTTGTTCGCACCAAGAACGAAGACCAGAAATGATCTGCGATAAGCTTACTGGATAATTATATGAACTGTGCATTCGACTGTCTATAGCCAATGTGCCCATATAATTGGAAAGTACGGAAGATTTTTACGTTTAGGAGAACTTCTACAATGAGAATAATTTTATAAGTAGATGAAATCCACTTGGTTTGTGTTGAATTTCCCCAAAATATTTGGTTTGGCGTCTAACGGCATTGATTTCTTCTCTGAAATGCCGGCTAAAATGAGAATTTTCCGAAAAGTCTATTTTAAAGGAATGTTTTTATTGGCTGCCGGCGACTCGTCATTTCATCAAAAATAAACTGATTAAGCATAAAAATTGAATAAAATAGCTCATTGTCAAACGCTGAGTACAACTTCAGTGGGCCATAAAAATCACAATAGCACACCACCCGACAAAATAAATGTTCAGTTATTAAAATGTAAACACGATAAAGTGTCTATTCAGCAATAGCATTGTATTATTACCATAAATTATATGCTAGTATAAACTGTGATTATGTGGAAGAACGAAGTTGGTTTTCTCAGTAGGATTTACTATGTATAATTAAGTTTGTAATTTAACTTGCATATGATACGTGAGCTAAATTTGTTAATCATATATCTGTGTGTGGGTATACGTGATCCCTCCTTGGCTACTGCTTGAGAAAAATTAAAATTGTTTTAGTAGCCTTAAGTACATTGATCCTACGACTAAAAAGTCTGTAACCATTAAGGTAGTTATTTTTTTTTTTGCTCCTCTGCCAAATTTATTTTTAGCAAATAATTTTGAATTTTGTTGTTTTCGTGGAGCTAATTTGGTAACAAGCAATTACCAGCATATTATTGCTCAAACTATAGCAATAAATTATAAGACTTTAGCCTAAACTTCATGACGAACTAATCATAAAAGTTATTGGAGGCGTGGCTTCAGTACATATTATATTCTTTATAACCTTTTTGAAAGAGGCAGTCCGCAATAAAATTGAGCAAGTACAATTTTCTCACAAAGCAATTATATTTAATGATTCTCAATTTTCAACAGTTCAATCTTCTTACAATTTCAAATAAAAGTTTTTAACAAAACTTAAACTTAAATGGAAACGAGAACTGGCCGTTTTTTCCTTCTTTTAACACACATTTCACTCAAATAGTTAGAGTAAAACTGGGTGTCGTAACTCAAAGGTGTCACGTGATGATATTTCAAATAGTTGACTTACACTCCGCTCCCTCAAACAGAGCAAGTACTATCATGGGCGCCCATAAGCTGAATTCCAGGGGGAGGGCTTACCTGGTCTAATCGGAACTTCTAATGTTGTATATTAGAAATCTAAAAAAAAAATATAAGGCAGCATCATTCAGCCAGGGGGGCTGGAGCTCCCCTCTGCCCCCTCCCCCATATGGGTGCCCATGAGTACTATATTATTTCAATCAGTTTTTTCTGTCGCATTTAGTTCATACGATGTTCACAAGGCCGTATCCAGGGGGAGGGGTAAGGGGGCTTGAATCCGCCCCCCCCCGAAATGTTTGTTCGATTCGTAAAAACATAACAAAAATGAACATAAACAAATTTTGATGCGTTTAAAAAAAATTGTGACCTCCCCCCGAAATAAAATCCTGGATACGTTCTTGAATATTCAGGAGTATCTTTCTTTTCTTAATGTGAAATATTTTCTGTGTTTGCTTACAGAATGTCTGGAAATTAGATGGTTTGATTTCAAAGGTTTTTTTTATCGGATCATTGATACCTAAGATAATCCATTTTCATAAACACCGCTAGAGAAAAACAGTGAAAAAAACCTGAAATACATTGTTCAGTTATTCAGCTCTCACGTAAACTCAGTACGGTTTAATATGCAGTCTTTTGAATAGCCACAACCAAAACTAATTTTTTTGATTATAAATAAATATTTTTAGCACAAAGAAATTATCGAAGAGATCGACAAAGTGTACGAACGGATACAAGCAAAGACTTTCGTGAGAAGGGAAACATGAAACAACTTACTACACTTAGCCCTGCCTTTGAATCTTTCCGGCCCCAATTGTTTATAAATTTTATAGGAGGAACCTTTATTTTTGCCCTATTTCAGTACAAAGTAAAGCACTTACGCAAGTATAGACAACACTTGCCATCTCTAAAGTAGAGCCTTCTATTGGGAGATTTTGAAAGGGTGAGTTTCAATATCACTCAGCAAGGCAAATAAAAGAAAACCAAATTTTAAGAGCAAACAAAATGATCCGCAGAAAACACAAAAAATACCTGGTTAGCGCTAAGTAATTTCCTTAAATAACCTTCGAAAAATACAATTTTAGTTGGCATAAAGTTGAATCGCTATGTCTCAAAACTGTACATTCAGTTTAAAAGGTGGTGGCTACCAAATCACAGAGAAACAGAGGGACTACTTGTAAAACATTGTGATTCTTAAACTTTCCGTTGTTTTTCTAGTCTAAAATTTCAGACAGGAGAACCAATAAGGGCAAATTTAACTTTTCAGTCTATTTGCTGGCTTAGAATCCCACACAGTGAAAACTGGAAAATCAATTGGCCTTGATAAGGCAGGGCTATTTGGCTTCCCTTCTCTGACACACGCTTAAGGAAAAATGTGATTGGCATATAAAAATATACCAGAGACATTAACAAAAAAAAACAAAAACTTTTGGCACAAAATTCTATGAAAGTAATCCCTCTTTTTCTCTTGACCAAACTCTGTGCGTTTAGACTTCTTTTTCTATAGCTATATTATCCTATGTTTATATAGGAATTTTTAATCTTTAGCCTTCATTTTGATACTGGACTCACGTTGGGCATTTCAAACCCTTGGTGGTTATATCTCGCTCTTTTTTTCTGGAGATTGAGTTGCTTTTAGCAAAACCGAAACTTCTAAACAATGCTTGATAAAATTTATCAAAGTGGGCACAAATATTTACATTAGTAGTTTTATTATGTAGAGTGCCCTTTGGCATATCAGGGACATTTGGGTGGGGGAGGGGAGATATGTATCTAAACACGAGTTCTTTCTAAAAATATCCTTTCTTCCATTTTCTTTCTTTATTACGAAGGCCACTGCTAAAGATATAAGTGTTTTAAACAGTTGCTATTTTAAAATACTGTTCCGTGTCAGCACTGGTTTCTTGCAGTTTCTATAGGGCGATATATGCTAATTCTGTTTCGCAGTTATGATATTATTAGCGATGACATTAGTAGCTGTAAATATACTTAAGTATTGAATATTTTAGGATCTTTCTCACGTATATTATGCATGTGAGTTACATTTTAGTCAATCGATTAATCTTTTTTTTTTCTCCTTTTCCCTTTCATGGATAACAGCTTGTTCATAAAGTTTTCCATATTAGGAGCCATTAATTAAAGGACTATGAAATACTACCATCTTTCATTAGTATATTATTGACGAATATTGGGGGAAATTTTATCTTTTAATAATTAAAAATGACTGGCTGTTACATTCGCTTAAAATAAATCGGAATACCCGGCCCCCAGCCACCTAAGCGTAAGAGTGCATAATGCACTTCTTCGAATTTTCATAGATTGCCATTCAAAGTGCGTGGTAATCAAATAATATTAACTATTTAGTTCTGGTTTATGGTGGGTCCTGAAAATCAGTAATTCTGATAATTTATTTACACTGATTAATGAAAGGAAAAGTTTCAAAAATCCTCAGGACTTTTATCATTAAGTGTTAAATTTATTCAAGACAAGTGAATCACACACATAATTTGATTTTACGACTTCCAATAGCAATTGGTCTAGGGGTCTAGTTGTAACTAAAATTTGATTCGGCTTGTTATTTCTAACAGTATTATGTCACTTAGATGAAAGTGTGCCTTTTGTGTGTTTTTAACTCTGAAAGATTGTAAAGCCCTTCACAAAAGCGATGTAAATTATCTTGAGCTTGTTTTCACAACATGAGCTATTCAGAGACCAATTTGGTCAAGTTCATTCGATAAAAAGTGGGGAAATTTGTTACTAGGTTTCATTTTAATGCATCAATCAGCTGGTATAAATACTGCCAAAAATATTTTGATCTTTAGCAGTGTGTTTGAGTGTAATGAATGGTCCAAAGTGCATTTGGCAGCTTCTACTACTGCTACCACTAACGACTCATAACAGCCTCAAGCCGAAAACAGTGACGAAGACCACACTGCCTTTCCATAACAAACAACAAAAGCACGAAGTACAATAAGGAAATCTTTTGATAATTTGATAAATATTTCGGCCCTATGTCCAGGGGCCGTCCTCATAAAAAAAAAATATATAAAAGAAAAAAGACTCACAACAACATGCGACCAATCAAACCGAAAATTAAAATATAAAAATTTTAAAAAACAAATAAACAAAAAAAAATTGTTGTGAGTCTTTTTTCTTTTATATATTTTTGTTTTGCTGAGGACAGCCCTTGGACGTAGGGCCGAAAATTCCTTCAAATTATCTTCACTGTCTTACAAAAAGATTTCCCTGTTGTTCTTCGTGCTTTTGTTGTTAGCCTCAAGCCATCTGATAGCAACACACCACCTCTTCTGTCCCCTTTATCCAGAGGTTCACCATTTACTACTTTTCATGAAGTTCATACTTCATCAGATTCCTTACTAATGACCACTTCCCACCAGCTTTTGCCTGGGTCCCCGACGAATTTTCAAAAAGCACGAATTATGGAAACTTATCATCCTTTTTCTGTAAAACATGACGCAACTATGTTGGTCTTTCTTTCCTCATAGCCTAAGAAAGTGGTACCAAGTCATATTTTTCGTTCAGCTTATTCTTATATATTCGGTCATTCAAACAAGTGACTTGCAACAACCCTAGGCCATTGCTATGGAAAATATAGCACACCTTTCTCAACTTTTCGAAACAGCCAAGTTTCAGGGCTATGCTTGACCACTGTCATTACCCCGACTTTTGGTATCTTGGTCTTAGTTCAAACGCTTAGCTTAATATCCCTCCAAACTTTTTTCAGCTGTAAAAAAAAACACCTTGCACCTTGACTTATTTTTTACACGTTTTTACATTTTAATTGGTGGACCAATGAACGTACTTATGTGTGCAATGTAAGCAACAGTAAAGCTTTTACTTACTTTAAAAAGTGATGAAATTGAGAAACGGAGCACGGAGACCACCGGAATCCCCTGTCAGTGTGACGAAGATCCGACATAATATATCCATCTTCCCAGCGACAGCGTGTCGCCCCTGGTCCTCCCAAATAGCTGGGAGGAGGAGATCCATCATGGACTGAACCAAGACTGAAACAAAGTTGTTATCAAAACTTGTAAGATGAATGCAAAAGTCTGAGGCTTATTTTTGGAGTTTTTAAAGGTATTTAGAGTTCCAGGTGTATTTCCCCAATTAAATACACCAAAGAAATCGAGAAGCACAAACAAAAAGCACAAAGTTTTGTATCTAAATGTCTAATGTTTAATCTAAAATTTCTAGTGTCTAAATACCTAAATATCTAAATGAGCAGTTTGGGCAAAGGGGATTTGGGCAAAGAGCGGGTTCCCGAGGGAAATAGAGGGACGTAAACAGTTGCACAAGATACATCATTTTTTGTCCTATGTTTTTTGGTAATGTAACAATGGATTTCTTTTCATACGCGTTAGAATACGGACTATTTTTCAGCTTATTTGCAAAAGACATTTCCATAAGCAAAGACACAAATGTATAGGGAATACTTTTTTCATATTTGAAAAGACAAAAAGTATCCTGGCCACAGATATATGGCTTCCTTAAGGCAGTTATTCCCATAATAATACTCGTGTTATGTCCTTTAATCCAATTGATTGATAAAAGTTGATAGTGAAATATTCCTGATATTCAAACCTAGAATAGACAAGTTACCCAAATTCAGACAAATTAATTTTATTGGTGAATTAATTTTACTGTTTAAAAAACTTGTTCGAAAAAGCCTAGGTACCTGGATAGTAGGTACTGTGGAAATACCAAAAGATTAGACAAGAGATGAGGTCATGATGAATGATCACAGAGGTGTGATGCTTCCAGACTGCTTCTATAGTTTTCTCTCTATGTCATAGATGTTAATGACATCAGTAATATTTTTGTTTGATTTTCTCTTGTCAGCAACATCAAACACACCCAAATCGCCATTTAACTGGCTAAATGGACATCAGCTTTTGAGACCACCTGTGTATCTAAATGGTATATTCTCCATAGGTCAAAGAAAGCCGCGAAAATTCCCGTTGAGTTAAGACAAGCAACCAGCTAAGGATAGGTCCAATGTCAATAGGTTGTCCATGTCTTGCGTCGCTTTGCCAATGTCCTTTGATCCGTCTTCCGTTTGATTGTAGATTTAGTATATGATGCTTAAGTTTAGCTAACATAACCTAAATTTTATTCAGTTCTTATATCATTTATGTCACCCAGGTTTACAAAGTTACATCTTCAAGACTTCTGCGCTAAGTGCCAGTTATTCTAAATAGACTACGGGTAGAATAAATTGTGAGACATGCCCTCAGTGGCATCAGGGGGGGATGGGGAAGCGTGGGAAGCCACGTTTTTTTCAAGATTTTTTTTGCGCACCTTCACCCTAGATATTGAAAAATACTTTTTTTTGTGGGTATTTTCATTGAAAAATGTCTTCTTTGGTATTTCCGGTCAACAACTGAAAAAAAGAAAAATTCTTAGGTTTTGAAAAATACAATTTGCCCACCTCTAAATTTTTGTGAATTACTGAATTGACTAAAAACCTTATTGTACAATTCCTGCATTTGTTCTTCCCGAGACGCAAAATAAGTAATTCAGAATAAAAAAAGAAAAACTAAAATGTAGGAAAATCGATATTCTATTTTAAAAAAGACAAAAAATTGTACATACTTTAGTAGCATATTATTTCCCTTAAAAGGCTAAAAAAAATTAAAAGTATTCTTACAGGTGACCGACTTCATGCGCTGCAACTATAATCCCAGAAAATCCTCCAGTGTCTTCAACAATGGCGACGCTATTAACCTTTTCCAAACGTTTGTTAACAACGCATGCACCGCCAACATAGGCAAAACCTAAAAAAACAAAACAAACAAATAAATACCGTTGTTTGCTCCTAATTAGAAAGTCCATGAGCCTAATAAATTAAAATGGTAATTATGGAACAAGGGTAGCAGAACGAAAGACTAAAAAAAAATAATAATAAAAAAAAATACCAAGTAGGATTTCCAGGAAATAGCTAATAGAAGAAGAAGCTTTTAAGAAAATTACGCGCGAATAAAATAAAATAAGCAGTAAGAAATTGGAAAGAGGGCTCAAAACCATGATATACGTGCAAGCCCCAATATGATGCCCCTCAAAAAAATTAGCAAATACTCTAAATCACGAGAGGACCAACTTTGGCAGTTTCAGAAATTACAATTTACCCCGCAAGAAGTAGGAATAAATCTTTGACTATATTGCTTAAAAACTTCAGAAAACGAAAGGACAAAAGTTGTAACTTCAAAAATAAATAAAAGAAGAAACTGGTAAAACAAATTTTACAAGATTGAGATTGAAATGTGACAAAAAGGGATTGAAAATAAAACTATGCGAGGTTTAAATTGCTGAAAACTTACCCTATTACTTACTAAAATCACTAAAATTACTAAATTTACTAAGAATCATTGTAATTCAATTTCTCTTTTTGCTACTTCTATATGAAATCCCTGAGGCCTTTGGTCTCGATTTTCTCTCCATAGGTTTTTCCAATTCAAAACGGGTCGAGTTAAATGAGGTCATGTAGCACAGAGTTGATCTCAATGGGAGATGAGTTAAAAAGGGTTCATTTAGATGAGGTTTGAGTTGAATGTGTTGACTTGAACGGGGTGAGTTACTTGTACACCCTCAAAAACACAAAAGGTAGGGGATACCATCAGTGATCATTATTAAAAAGAAAGGTTTGAACACATTAACCTTGGGTAGATATTCTAAGAAGCACCAATATTTACATAAACATGCAAACCAAACCTCAAAAACCAAGCAGATAAACCATAGAGAGTTAAAGTTGTCACCCTATAGTTATAGGACATTTAGTTATAGTTATAGCTATATAGTTATAGTCTAGTTATAGGACAGAAAAGAGGAAGAAAGATTGGCAAACGTGAAAATCGGGTCAGTTTTTATGGTGAAAAGAGCCACCAGATGAGATAGTTCTCTGGGTCCAAGTTTAAATGTTACTTAGGTTAACTTAAAGTACCAAAACAGAATAGATCTCTATACTTTTAGGGTCTCTTAATTATTTGGCCCTCCAGACAAGTCTTCATTGGGCCTTTGCGTTTAGAGGGCCTGATGGGAAGAACTATTTACTTTCTCAATTTACAGTATTATGTTCAGCTGTAGCTGTCTATTTCAATTCAATTGCAGAAAGAAATCATAGAATAATTGCACCACATTTATAATCATTTGTTTATATTTATGGTCATATCCAGGAGGCATGGGCTATTGACGTAACTTAATCCCACTCCTACTTCTATAATTATAGATAAGTTCTTTTTTTAAGGACGAATAGATAATGCCACGGACTACCGAAACAAGTTATTTTTAAGGACTATTTTAGAGATCTATTGGAAAAATTTTCAACGAAACACTTTACCAGTAACTTTCCTCATTCCTCTTAGGAACCACACGAGCAATTTAGAAATGTGGATACCTCTTTCTTTACAAAAAAAGTCACTTCCTAGCTAATGTATTGATAAAAAATATTTTTATTCATATTCTATCTTTTTTGTAGTGGTGTCAATTAGGCGGGGGCGGGGGATGTGTCCCCTAAATTTGTTTCATTGCCCTCTATATTTTAAAATATATCCTTTTTGGGGGGAGGGGGTCATTGAAAGTGACTTTTTTTGGTATTTTCATTGCAAAGATTGGAAAAACGACAATGAAAATACATTTAACATCTCCTCCCTACATCTTCGTGAATTGACACCACTGCTTTCTCAATTTTAAGCAAAATAATCATACCAGTAAAAGAGTTTTTGTAAATTAAATTTAGTGTTTTGACTTCAAACTGCCATCTTCGAAATTTGGTTTTAAGATATGTTTTTGCTTCTTTTTTTTTCAGCAAGTCGTTCCAATTTTTTTCTATTAGCTTAACTGAATCATATAATTTTTTTTTTTTTTAATTAAATAGTTAAATTTAGTATTCAGATAAGTAATAAAATAATGAGTGTAAGTTTATTTTATCTCCTAACTAGTAGCAATGAGATGTACTCCTTCTTCTCAGGGGCGTGACTTGAGGTCTTAATAATAGTTAGTCACTTTAGTTACAATTAATCTGTATTTGTCAGCGTCAACGTCAGTTACTAGTAGGTAAACAAGTTTTGTAACCACGATGTCAAACTGTTCTATAGTGAAATTGTCAGTAAAGGTTGTTATTTTATGAGGTCATTGAAAGAAAAGACAGAGTAAACAAAAGTGACAGCGCATGAACAATTGTGTGTAATAGTATGGAATAAATGACCTTATGCTTATTTTCAAATAATTTCAACGATCAAATTTATTTTTTAAAAGCCAAAAAAATATCACAAAAATCAACAGAATGTTTATATTGACTAAAATTTTGAGATTCTTATATTTACAAGAATGTTTTCCTGCTCATGTACAGATTTTGTTTACTAACCAAATGCAGTACAATTTTTGCAATAAAAATTTCATTTATAACAATTATTATCCAGCATTATCACACCAGAAAATTATACTAATTATTGCTATCATCTTCTTGACTATAAACGTTTCTACAATCATTTTATGATATGTTTCTTCAGTCATTTAATTATATTTGTAAGTGAGATTTTTGTCGTATTAATCATAGCCTTAATAAAATTCGCTATCTTTATAAGATTTAAAAATTCAAAAAAAAATTTTTTTTAGGCTAGGAATGGGAAAAGGCCGTTAAATACATGAAAAGAAGAAAACTTAGGATAAATATCAACCAGCCAGAGTTTATGCAATAAAATGTCGCTCGCTTAACAGAAAAAAGATGACTTAAATTAATAGAGAAAGTTTCATTGCATAATAATGAAAATAAAAGGTACTAAGTGGTTTATAAATATACTATACAGCCATATGTCGACATTGAACGTAAAGAAAGTGAAATTAAAAAACTGGGGTTGATATAAGAGATTCACACGGTATTGTGGATTTCAATGCCACTAATTAAAGATATTTTTCAGGATTTGTTGAATTTAGTGTCGATAAATAATTGAGAAACAGCAATTTCTCTACCTTTCAATTTATAGACAATGTATCAAATCAATTGGATTAAATGAATATTAAAAATGCTTGGAAACGTAAGCACTTGATATAAAAAAACAATGCATATACCGAGAATTTTACATCAGGCTGCGCTTGAGTGCAGATACTCAAAACTACATAATGGCTAGATAATGCCCTGCCATAATGAATTAAATAATGAAAATAAGTTTACTTTTTTTTATTTAAATCTTAAAAAAGTACAAAAAATTCAAATAAAAGTGAAAATGGTGTGCTTTTGTGCCGGGGAAGTCAGTCAAAGTCACTTACCAGCCGTCCCTCTGTTGCAGTCATCAGTAGGGAATTCTCGTCTGCACATGTCTAATCTGCGAAATATAAAAGAAATAAATTAGAAGACATACAAAAGCAACTAAAGCTAACAACTCCACAGCAGATATTAAGACCCATGAGAGGTAGCCAAACATTATTTTAAAAATGCGTTCAAGTGGGAACATATTTTAGAAAAGTTATTTTTATTCCCACCGCCTTTATACAATACCAGCACCGAATAGCAATCAATTCTCAAATTATTTACCGGCAGTTCCTTGAGAACAACTTCCATTTCTCTGTCGACGACAAAGATCAGACCTGTGGTGAACGAAAAAATCCGATGGTGAATTTTAAGAGAGTTCTTGCAAATTAACTGTCATAGTTTTATAAGGTATTTGTTGACAGAGACCGATTTCCTGGTGAATGCAGACAGGAAAAACAAAAGAACAAGTCAATATTATATACAGTTTCAATGTCAAGAGCTTATAGCTTATCTTTTTCGACATCATAACCGAACCCCAGAGTCCCAGTCATACTTGGGTTAAATTGTATTCCAGAACATCAAGTTGAAAAACGAGCCATTCAGATCCCAATAAGATTATTTCTGTTTTCAAGCGACTTAACACTGGAAATGTGCTGCTGAATTGCGCTTCAATCCATAATAAAATAAAATGAAAACACAAAAAAGGTTATAACCTATTAGTCTGAATAAGAAATTTTACCCTTTCAATAGTTCTTTTTTGTTTTAATATTACGAGGAAAGGCAGTGTGTCTAAGGAATTATTTACTTCAATGCATTCTCCAGACTCAAAGAGGCAAGCAAAATAAAGCCAATATGAATATACTTTCTACTATATGAATGGCACCATACCCAATACCAGCAATTTATCTTCCTTAATGCTTATGTGATCATACGATTTGGCTTCTGGGTGGCTTACTTAACAAGTGAATCCGATAAGTATCTTCACTTTCCTAGTTACAACAAAGGTGCTTAAATTTTAATATATTTCTTTTTTTCAAAAATGATGTTTTTTTTTCTTTTTATAGAAATTAGTGGTCTCGCTCAATATGCCGGGATGCAACATATTTAGCAAGAATGAGCCAATGAAAATTCAACTTTTAAAACAAAGTTATTTCTTGGTAATGTATTATTTTATGTTTTTTTTTTATATGGTATCTTCATTTTTACAAGCAACAAATTAAGCCGAATATTCTGGAAATGTGCGTGAATTGTTTCGGCTAATTTTTTGTACATTTTTCAAGCTACCGTAGTTTTAGAATTGACAGGTGAATATTTCAAATTGTTTTTCTTCTTGTAACCAAATAAAGCCATTTATAGTTTTGTTTCATTACGAGTATTTCATACAATACCCCTTTATATTTGAATTAAATTTTGAAAAAAGATTATCTTGTAGCCATATTTGTAAATTATAATTGATATCATAAATCAAGAAACGATAGGAGTCTGTTTTGATTCACTGTAGTTTGATAAAGTTTATTTAGTGAACCGTCCTTGTTTTTTTTTTTTTTTTTTTTTTTTTTTTTTTTTTTTTTTTTTTTTTTATGAAGCAAATGCTTCACATGTTAAAAGTTCAAATGCTTATGTTTATATGTTTAAATATTAATGTTATGTCTATATTGTTTAAATCTTAAGCATTTAATTGTTTAATGTTTATTTGATATTTTCATAATCCCCCTCCTACAGGCCATGGAGCCTTTGTGGGGATTTGTAGATTGTTATGTAATTATTTAACTGATATATGGAAAATAAACCTATCTATCTATCTATCTATCTCAATTCCAAATGTTATTGTCTTTATTTCGATATAATTGGAACCACTATTGAAATGCTTAGTCTTCTATCTCCAATATAAACCAAACTTAAACAATGGTTTGACGTTTGTTAAGCTTGATGTATCATCTTTTGACTGATGTGAGTCATGCCTCGACAAAAGTTAACTGGCAGACATATAAGCAAGCTATACCTTAAGTGTTTCATTTATCACAGTTACCCTTATTGTAAAACTTACTTACTCTTACTTGTAAAACAGCCAAATAAAAAAAATACGTAGCATTTGTTGAAATTCGGGGAAAACAAAGACAAGAATAGTTAAAACGATACTTTTTGCTGATAAATTCCGCTCCATTATCACCCAATGCTCGAGTATCTTTGCCTTGCTTCGCCTTATCGAGAAACTACTTTCTTATGATCGGAAAAGTTTCTATGGATTTTTCCTCGAAGTTGTTTTTCTTTTTTTTTCTTTAATAATTCCACAGTAAGCCCATACGCCATTTCAACTTTTTTTATGGGGCGCAAGATTGAAAAAAATTACTGGAAAGCTCAGACTCAACGACACTAGCAATGCCTCATTTCAGGAAATTGAAATTTTCTCTTGAATGAACTTGCACTGCGTAGCCTCCTTGCCTTAAATAGACTGACGTCTCTATTTTTTTAATGTGAAGCTGCAGCGAGAGGGGTGAAGTGGTGGCAAATATTTTTCTTTTTCCCACTTCCTGTTCATTCGGACAAAGAGCCGCCATTTCTGCCTGCCAGTACAGAACGTGCTTTTTTATCCGTCAACCCGGTCTAAGAATATCTTCACTCTAATATCCCCAATTATATATAATGTAATCCTTGACGAGCCTTTACATGGTTACCACAGCCATATTTCTAAAGGTTTTGTAATAAATTTGGACAGAAAACATTTTATTGTTTTTTAAGTTCACAATTGACGTTCGGTATTTGCATCAGTGTGTACTAGATATGAATTTAATTAGAAAATCCCTTTCTTGGCAAACGAATGGTACAACAGGTGCCAAGGCGTCTGATCTGAGGTTCCCATTTTGGTTATTGGCAATATGTATCAATATGGTTTTTGGTTGGTAACTAAAGTTTTTTTTTTAGTAATTTTATCCATGATCCGACTCTAATAAAAATCACTGCTCGGTAGAATCAACAGGGCATGGAAGGGTACTGATTTCATAGTCAGATTACTTATTGTTTCTGGTAATGAAATGCGATTAGAAGCATGATTGTACTTTGAAGCCATTTATTTATAAATGAGAAAAAAATAGCCACTGCCAAGCAGAGCAATGAGGCATTAAGATGCTACCTTATACAGGGAAGGTGTGATGAATTTGGTGTTGTAACTTTGACCTGCGTAACCTTTGGTAGAAGAAGGTCGTTCAATGAAAAAAGTAAAATACCAGTCAAACCGTATTCATCTAGCATCGTAGAAGGCAAGTATCTTTTTTCGCTTTCTATTTCCGATCATCACTGACAGGCATGGTGTCTATAAGAAAGATGATGGAAACCCAAAAGCAACAAGAATATGTTTTGAGACGCAAGACTAGTATACACATAGTAAACTATCTGAGAAAGAAGAGAAATTAAATTTTTTACGCGGCAACTTGCGGGTCGTTTTTTTTTTATTTTCTGAATGCTGATTGTTTTATACGATGCTAGTTTTTAGGGGTAGGGGGGCTCATTTCTCATACCTAACCCCCCCCCCTCCTGTAGATACTTTTGAGATTGTAATGATAGTCCTAAGCTTCTTATATGTCCCATACAGTCACCGATTTTGTTTTTTCTAGCCAACCCCATTCAAAGTGTCAGCAACCTCTCAATTAAAATCCTGTGTAAGAGATGATATGTCCCACGCAATAATTTCGACAATAACCTTAACAAGGTTCAAGCTCGAGAGCTTTGAAAAAGTTTATATTATTGTAGCACCATAACGAAGTTCTAGGGGAAACACTTACTTTGTGACTGCAACAGCAATATCATACACAGGAAGTCTTCTTTCTTGGAATAAGTATTTCCCCATATCTGTGAGAGCTGCAGTTGAGTCGATCGCGTTTCTTCCAACTCGATTTTGTTCAAAATAGGGAGTAGCATCACGTCCCTGAAAGGAATTAGTCAGAATTAAGAACTAAATAATTAAAAACCGTATCAAACTCTTTTATAATCCCAGACTTTAAAAATTTGTGTGTCAGATTTCCATTTTTTTTATACTAAACTGAAAAAAAAAGCTTCAATCATACCATAGGCAAAATCAGAATATTTGTTATTATCTGGGTCGCGAACCCGCCTTTAAATGGGCTTAAGGGATTTAGACTTGCCAATTTTGTGTTGGACTGAAAATTTACTTTTGAACAAAAAATGTGTATGCACGTATATTTGAAGAAACTTCCACTCAGACTTTCAAAGCTCGGGTCATTTAAAGCAAAATACAGTTAGAATTCCTTGGGGATAAATTTTAAACTAGCATTTAAGCTAGTTAAATATGAAAAGTTGCTCCTAAACAACTTAACTGAACTGGAAACTTCAGAATTTTGTTTTATAATGTATTGAAACAAGGTTTGTAAAGAATAGTTAAATGAGGCTATTGTTTCTAAAAACCCTAAGAATGGGCGAACTGACTTACATCTTTGAACCAAAATGAACAACCTAATATTAAAAATAAATCAGAACTAATTACCGCTTGACGCATGCAAAGCATCAAGATTAAAATCAAACCTATATAAAACACAAACTCGGTTTAAATGTCTGCAGCAAATTGAGCGCGTAACAAATCTTAAACTGCCACTGCTAACAGCCCTTTACTTAAAGGCCGAGAAATAGAGAAAAATTAATTGTTGAAGTAAATCTTGGTATAGGCAGAGATACAATGAGAAAAGTCAAACCTAATTTACTGACGTACAAAAATTTAATTTAGGAGTACATTCAGACGTCAGGTTAACTTTCTTGAGCAATGTAATCGCTCTATCGAATTAATCCGTATATGGAGCCGAGAATGTTAAGCTCTGCTTAGTTGGCTCCGTCTAATATGGGAAAAAGAGAAATTAGATACCACAAATCGCTCACTTACTAACACGATGGCTAGCCATATTACTCCTAATCAACTGATTGCCTTATTCAGCTCAGTTGTGTGAAGGCTTTGAAATCGTTTAGCCGCTTGATTCCTTCGGATGGCACACAATGGGTTCTGGTTTTAGGCTTTGTTCAGTTTTTTCTTGGGGGGGGGGCCGTGTATCAATTTTTGAAGAATGCGGATACAGAATTTGAAACAAAAAATTTACAGTTTCTTCACCTATCTCGGAAACGGAACATCCCTCATTTAGGACAAAAAAATATTCCCGTACACAGGACTCATAGAACAGAAGGAGATGCACTATAAATCTAAAGGAATAATTGTGGATGAGAAGCCCACATTATTCCTACCTTTGGATTTTGAAAGTCCCCCATAAATTGTAAACATTTAGAAGGCTCGACCTTTTCCTTCTTTTTTCTTGAAGACCGAGCGATTTTTCTTTGTCCATCATCAAATTCCTTAGAAAAAAATATTTTAGAAAGTAAGATTACTTTCCGATCTCCTAAAATGTGAATATTATGACATTAAATTTCAATTTAAACGAGAATAAAAATTAACACTATCAGGAATAGCGGGACAACACTACAGAAATTTACTAAATACCGTTTGTTTTAAATAGACGTTATCATTGCGACCTTGAAATAGTATATTAAAAATGCATTGAAACTGAAAAATACAATAAAAATTGGAAGTGTCTAGTCATTTTTGGCACTGAATGAATTTGAGATTGGACGAATTTTGACATTACACATTGAATAAAAAAGCAATAGAAAAACGTTATGTTAAAAAAAAAATGACATAAGTCCTACTTTGCAAATATAAAACATGACGTCTTTCATGGATTCATTAACTTTTGTTATCAATGTAACGTTAAGCTGTATGGTATAAAAATTAAAACAGCGAGAATCTTCCTACCTAGGTTGCCACCTGTAGCGCGAAAGTACTATTTTAGCACTATTTCATTATGTCTAGCACTGTAGCACATGCTCAGGGTTACTAAAATAGCGCGAAAGTACTATTTTAGCACTACTAGAGTCAATTTTGTTTACTATAGCACCGAAAATCACTGTATTCCGCCCAAATTTGGGCAATTATAGCACTTTAGGAACTGACCATGGTGGCAACCCTGCTCTATACTGGCAAAAACTCCAAACGTGTTTTTTTTTCACGGGAGGGTATATTTAGCGTGAAAAATCGGTTGCTTTTAACAACCGTTTCTGAACAGTTGAAAAATGGGATTTTTAATCTGAGAAAGAAATTAGCAACATTGTAAAGTTTCACCGGAAACAATAGAGCCTAGCCCCAACCATATCTTAGTCAACCGTTTAAATTACGGATTCAATAAAGAGCTGCACAGTTTAATTATTATATTTTGGCAACTAGCTTGCATATTAGCCGATGAAAGTGAATGTTCTATTCATTAATTTCAAGTTCAAGGATCGGAAGTTTTTGTGTCTCAAAAGACTGTAATGTCAGCAAAGACACGGACTGTTACTGACTGAATACAACAAAATTCCATGACTGGTAAAAATTTAAAACGTGATATATATATTTACCGGTACGTGGTATATATCGGCGGCACTTATACTGACTAGCAAAAGAGACTTCCGCAAACTTGTCTGGAAAAGTCGGTTGAGGTTCAAGGACATAATTTCTATTCCAAGGAATGAAGTCATCAAGAATTCTGCTGGATGGTAAGTCAGTTGAAATCATCGAAACTCCCAACTTGAAAAGGCAATATTTGTTCCGAGACGGTACCCAGAATTCATAAGGCTTAGATACATTACAGCAATTATTTCGATAACGGACATTTTCAGCAGAAGCTTTCCTTCCATTTTTTGAAATTTAAGTTCTTATGAAAGAAATACTCTTCAGAACGCCATGGCTTTGCCTTCTTTGAGAATGCGATCCGTAATCCTTAAATGTCTTAGAGATGGATGGGTCTCTCACAGTGAGGCGACGTAGATGGAAGTCCTATATAAAGGCACCTGGACAAAGAATATAGGGCAAAAAACAAGCGTAACGCGCCAAACCGGTTCCAAATGGAGTAATTGCAAAAAATACTTATTTCTTTATTTAAAAAGTGGTGATAAATCAAACAGTGTAGACGATTCTAGTAAACAAGGGCGCAATTTTGAACAATACCTTTTTTGGAATTTACATTGAAAATATTGAAAAAACAACACAATTGGCCCCCTAAATTTTGATATATAAACCCACCCTGAATTTCTGTGAATTGACGCCCAATTTATCTAAAAAAAACTTGTGACCTAAAGCAAATTTTAAACTCATAGAAGCGAAAAAAAATTTGACGTGTTAGAGGCCTTGTCATTGGCTATAGAAGAAAATGTCTCCGTTTAGTTTGGGTTTCTGAGTTAAGACGTGCAAGAATATTCTGTATGCTAAAATGTATCGGAAAAATTGTAAAAAAAAAGAATTAAAAATACAAGAACAATACCCTATGGCTTTACAATAAAACAATGTTTTTTTTCTGTTTTTGCTTTTAATGAATCTACAAAGATTAGAAAAACTGTCATGAGAAACAAATCCGTGCCAGTTAAATTGTATAGTTCAGGGGTGGCCAACCTTTTAAATACTATGCACCAATATTTTCATACCCTGTACCTGCTTTTTCTTTCTGTGTTTCTTTTTATCATTGTATTTTGCAATGTAATGCATAAACTTCTTCTTCCAAACTCGAAACCACGATGGCTAAGGCTAAATCTGAACTGACTGGTTTACGAAATGAAAATAAAGATACATTCATTGCCAATGATGCTCTATACTTCAAAACCCGCGATATATTTAAGTAAATCTGGTACTTGGGCATTATATGGGCATTTCTAAAAAGTCAAGTTTGGTTAATGCTAATGAAATAAAATAGGATGAATATATAACAGTTTATAAACAAATTTGGGCTATATATTTGCACAATAGGGGGGGGGGGCGTAAACATTGCATATATTAAATACGTAACCTAACCTAGGTAGCTCCCCCCCCCTAAACCCCAAAAAACAACAGTTTAAATACCGTATACGCAATCAAAACCACGCTATGCATTCCATTACTTTATAGCGGTGTCTTGAATTAACCCGTCCAAAACGGGTTTTTCGTGACTGGTTTCCTTGTAACTGCCCATATAATGCCCAAGTGCCGTAAATTTAAACAAAAGTAACCAAAGGTAAATTAAAAAAGTTTAAAACTATTTTGTTGGGGAAACAACGCGTCTCAAGTCAACTCACTTGACAAGTAGTATTTATTTGGTATTTTTTTTTCGGTGGTTGATTTTTAATTACCGTGTATTTAAAAAAGACTCATAGAGACGTAAGAATGCTTACGCGACTTAATTATTTAGCGCGCCAAGTTTGGCATAGGTGCCACAGTTTGGCCACCCCTAGTCTAGTTAGTATTAATTTAACTTCATTAACTTTCTCTATAAATTAGCTTGCCTTTTAGTTATCCAAAAGTTTGAATATATTGAATAATTCCTTGCAATGTTCTTTTTATGGAACAATTATTTGAACAAGGTAAAAATTAACCCAAACAGTTTTTACCACACACTATGCCAAGGCCGTATCCAGGGGGGGTACCCTTTTTGACCCCCCCCCCCCCGAAATGTTTGTTTGACTCGTAAAAACATAACATAAATGAACATAAACAAATTTTGTATGTGTTTTTTGAGGTTTTTTGGGTAACCCCCCCACCTGAAAAAAATTAGTAACACCCCCCCCCCCAGAACAAAAATCATGGATGCACTTCTGCATGATGCCAATCACTAAGCAGAAACGGTTATAAATTTTTTGCCACTTTTTTGGGTGTTCAAGTATGGATAATGAGCATATCAAATCGAAAGACCTGTTCCTAGTCACAAACTTACTTAGAACTTGGATAAATCAATAGCCAAATAAGAAGTACTATTAAATGGGAGCGACAAGTAACACCACTAAGTAAAAAAGGTAGTCTTCTTTTAAGCTTAAGGTGACATTATAGTAGCACCTGAAAATAAAGTAGTAAACAAACTTACACGTGATATGATGATTCCAGCGATGCTAATTCTCACTCTTGGAGACTTTAGGAGCTTATACCTCAAATCGACACCATTCCAAAATGAAACGAAATACTTTTTAATTTCAGCATTATCTCCACCATGTAACCTATAAGCAAAACCAACCAAATTAGTTTGTGCTTCACCCCCCTCCCCCAAGCAAACATGATAATTACTCAATGAACATTAAAAGCACAAAAATTCACATTACATTGCAAGAGGAGGAAGGCTATAAGCCAAAGACCAAAATCAGGTTTGAAAGTCTTTCTAATAAATCTCTATTTCATGAGTTCAGAAAATGCCATTGAAACCATGTAATTTGAAAATGCTTTGATGTTTGCTAACAACGAAAAAAAATACTATTTAGCCATTTTTTCAATATTTCACGGGCTTTTGGCTTTTCTTATATGTAATCAAATATATTCGTAGTTTATAGTTAATATTAATAAAGGCGTTTTTCTTTAAAGAACTGCGTTGAATACCTAAAAAATTGAATATGATGAAGTACAACTTTTTCAAGTAAGCGAATGAGCTTCTGTAAATTTGCAAGTCTAGAAAATGACTTTTTAGATCATGGCAATAACAAAGTAAGTGGAAAATCTACTTGCTTTGCTTAAGACCTTTAAAACAAAATTATTTATACAATAATTTATGTAAAATTTCCTCTGAGAATCATCTTGTTAACAAATAATCTTTTCGGATTGACAGTTATTGTCACGTAGCTTGCTAACAGGAAGGAAATAAGTAATTATACGGTTGTACAAAGTTTTTTTTTTTATTTAAGGGCAAGGACATATACAAGGAAAACATTGTAAGGAAAATACCGAAAGAATACGCCTATAAGCACCGAAACAAAAGGTTTTTTTATGCACGGTTTCCTGTGAAAAACATGAGATGGATCACGAATAACTTTTTGACCTTATCTTGTTCGCAAGGCGCTTTCGCAACCAATTGGTGCATTGAAACGCCATGGATTTTGTTTGTTTTATATATTCATCTGCAATCCAAAAAAAAACACAATTCAAATAAGCCACGTCAAGGTAAATGTCAGGATGAATATAGTACAATAGCCAAAAGACAAAGGGAACTAAAAATTAGTTAAGGTCTTTTTTCCTTTTTACTGTTTTGTAAGAAAAAGCTAAACTGTTACAAGGCTAACGTTTAAAGATGCCAGGTAGTCCAATTATAGCTTTTTTAGAGTTTTCAGTTAAACAATATATATAATAACTGATTCAAAAATCAAATTTGTCCATACAATGAACTAAATATAGTTAATTAAGTCGATGAAATCACCAACAAAAATATCCAGAAATTTTACAACGGAAATTGTTGGGGAAATGCAGCAAATTTCGAAATTTAATAGAATTTAGAGTTTGGTACAAAGCACTGCCAAGCCTTTCCCTGGAAACACTCAAAATCATAGCTTTTTTTAAATTCGCGCAAGAAAAGTTTGGAAAGATGGAGCCTGAAAACCGACCTGGATATAGTCTTTAGATGTAAAATTGTACTTGATTTACTACAATACAATTACATCTGGTCTCTTTATACGCCAAGCTACAGATTTATGATCGAATGATCAAAGGCTAATATTAGTATGACCAACCATTATTAGATATGATGATAGTATTTTGTAGCTTGGCCAAGTGACAGAATTTAAAATAAGTTTTTATATGTATATATAGATGTCCATTACGATCTCTCCTTAAAAACATACAAGCCGACGGTCACTAGCATTACTATCCACGTAGCTCCATTGGAGGCAACTTAGTTGAATAGAGAATTTCTAATTATATATCAATCAGAACAACCACCAATAGGGCTAGTAGAGTCATCAATTGTACAAGAAAAAATGCAAATAGCTATTGATCGATAGGAAGACGAATCATGTTTAACTAATATTTCTCAACAGGTAACATCAACCTAGTACTCTGAGAAAACCATCTAATGGCTGTTTCGATTGATATGAAAAATACTTCCGGCCAAGGGAGTGGTAAATCATGCAAAATAATGGTCAATCAATCTAGTTTAAAACACTGCACAGAACAATCATTCTTTCAAATAAAAAGGAAAAAAATATTTCGCTCGACTCGAAGCTCCGGCACGTTTCTTAATAGTCTAATAGTCATAGAATTACGAATCTCCTTTAAAATGAAATGCTTATTTTTGAAAATTTTTTGACATAAATATACGGTGGAGTTGAGACTACGGTGTATATGATCCCGAGTTGAGCAAGAGTTATTAGGTGAAATCAAATTTGCGAGGGATGAAACTAAATTCACGAGGGATGAAAGTTAATTTCACGAGGGATGAAGGCCTGCACATACACGGAAACGGTGGTATGGCCGCTTTTTGGAGGATGGCAAAAAATCTGCAAAAAAACTTTCTTCTCTAAAAATAGATGTAGCTTTCCTTATGAAACTACATAATTTTGGCAATTTTAATCTCCTTTGTAAAACAGTGCTGTCGACAGTGGCGGATCCAGGGGGCAAGGGGGCACGTGCCCCCTAGCGTAGTCTAAAGTAGTGTAATTTACTTAATTAACTCAAGTTTGCGTTAATTAAACTTGCTCCTAACGCAGGTTTATCGGATCAACCTACCCCCCCTGCCCCCGCCTAAAAAAATTCTTATCGGATCAACCTATTTTGCGTCCCCCCTAAAAAATCATAGATCCGCCCCTGGCTGTCGATTAAGGAGCAAACAGATTGAAAGAGACTTATAATACTTATTTTAAATGATGTTTTAAGCACACTAGATTCAGGGGCGTAATTTCGTCAAAATCCTAGTGGAAGGGGGCAAAGATGGAGCCAATTTTCCCAAGTCAAGTGAAAATGACCAACTGAAGAATGAAACTTGGGTCATATAGCACGATAAAGGCAAAGGTATACTAAAGAACACTGATCTGTTTCTGTGGGTGCTTCAATTATGTAGGCATCTCGGTACTTTCCCATTATATGGGCACTTCTAAAAAGTCAAGTTTGGTTAATCCTAATGAATTAAAATAAAATAGGATGTATATATAATAGTTTATAAACAAAATTGGGCTACATATTTGCACTTTTGGGGGGGGAGGGTGAGGAGTGGAGGGTAAAGCATTGCATATATTAAATACGTAACCTAACCTAGGTGCCTTTTCTCCCCCTAAACCCCAAAAAAAAACAATAGTTTAAATATTGTAAATTCAATGTGAAACCACGCTCTTCGATCAATTTAGATAGCAATTACCCGGTTTACGAGTCTCCATCACTGCATTCATTCGACTGTCTATAGCCGAACTGCCCATATAATGGGAAAGTACCGGCCTCTCATAGTTTTGACAAGATCTTTGAAGACACTAAATTTCAACTGGGGGGAATGGGGTCTGGGGAGGCAACTGCCTCCCTGCCCTATACCAAATTGCACCCCTGACCATGGGCGCCCATAGGCGGATTTTTTTTTTGGGGGGGGGGTGCCTGGTCTAATCGGCACTTTGTTTTGAGTTTATAGGTAAATCAAACTGACAATCCACAGTCATTTGTTTTTGTTTTCTTTTTTTCCAGTAAAGCCTAAGCTATGTTCTGGTCTTGAGAAGGCATGGGGGTTGTCAGTCCTAGGTAATTGTTGCTCGTTTTGAGTTTGACTCGGCTATTTATTATAATTTCTGTTCGTTTTGAGTTTCATTTAATCGTTGATAGTGATTTGTGGTAGTTTTACGCTTGGAAGATTATTTGACTTTATTTCTGCCCATTTTTGACTTAATAGAGCTCTACTTTTCTTTGAAAACTTATTCTGTGGAAAAAGTTTTTTTTTAAATTAATACAAATATATGACACCGTCATTCAGCCGGGGGGAGGGGGGTATTCGCGCCCCCTGTCCCCCTTATGGACGCCCATGCTCCTGACTAGCTTAAATAAAGGATAAAAAAAAGTACCTGTAACCATCATAGTCGACAATGACTAGAATTTCAGGAAAAATTATAGCAGGAGCCTCTCGCTTGCTTTTTAATGATCTTTTCTTTTTCGAGGGTAAGTGATCTGGTTCCATAAACACTAAAATGGACAAACAATCATTAAACATTGTTTCTTTTCACCAAACAAGGACGAATAATTTACAACTTCTGTTTAAGCAGTAAGAGCTTAACTTACAAAAGTAATTTCTGTGTGATAAAAAAACATGATATGCATATTCAAATTTCTTTGTATTTACGCAACGTCAAAATTCTTTTCTACATTGCTTGATTATACTTCTTGAAGGATTGATTCGTACGCAGTCGCGAATGAAAGAGAAGCATTAAATCATTAAACTTATTCTGTTAAAGAATTGTTTATTTATTTGAAATACTGAGGTTTTTCATATTCAAGCACAGCAGTGATGCAACACAAGTTCATTTCCCACTGTGTTCTGGATTTTGCGATTACTATCCCTGAATTTTTCAAGATTGCCACAAATTCCCCCCCCCAAAAAAAATTCTCCAAAATTTCGCTCGATAATTAACAATAGCGAAAATTGACGATTTGTAGTTCGTTGTAACGTTCGTGTACTTTTTGCGTGAATTTTAGGAGACATTTCAGAGAACCTAGATTTCTTTGGAGAAATTCGAAGAGATATAGAAAAATTCAGTGATAGTGGAAACAATGTTCGCAATCCAGGTCACCCCAGTAATCTTAGGTAATTTTTTTTAGAATTTGCAATTAGATCTGCATATCTTAGTTCTCCCCTCATTTGTGTTACTAGTCAAAATTTCAAGGAAGGCTTGAAGTTATCTCCGTTATAACCAGAATTGAATCCACCATCAACAAGCATCATATTATATATACATGCCTCCAAAAGGGCACTTATCTCCTCTCTAGTTGCACAAAAGCAATAAATCTGATATAATTATAACACCTTGTTATTTATCTTATACCACAAAATCGTTCACACCCATTTGAATTTCTTCATCTTCCCCTTCGAAAAAAATCCTCGCTAGAGGGTTTGTCGTAAACTGTATTCTCTACTTGCATGCATCGTATCAAGAAAATGGGACGGGAGATGAAATACAAGTCTAAGAAAATTACAGGGAGGCCTACTGATAACTATCGGAATTGTCTATAATGGTTCCTTCTCTTTTAAATGCTTAACACACGTGAGTCTATGAATAAAATTTTCTCTCTCCTGCGGTTCCCTACATGGACAGATAGATTATAACTGTTTAGACTCGTGGTATAGACGCTTTTAAACCAAGTGAAAATAACCAGTCTAAAAATATGAGATATAAATCACTAAGTGTGGTGTTTTGATGTTTTATGAAGTTTTACTTCACTTATCAAATATAAAAAAAAAACAATTATCTGGGTTCTAGAAAAGTTGTGACAGTGTATCCAAATAAAGTTTAAATCGTGAGCCACTGAAAGTTTTCCAGAGAGACAAGCTGGCGAAGAGTTGTCAAGGAGGACCAACTTTTGAAAAAAGGGCTTTATGGCAAGGAAATTTATTGTTTTCTAGACATTGAAAACTTTAGCTAAAATGCACATTTATCTTTGAGGAAAAGGGTAACTGCGCCTTCCCTCTGGCGAGAGTACTTGATTACTGAGTAATTTATCTAACCTATGCCTGGCTAACCTTTTGTAGAAATTCAATAACATCTGTGCAAAGATGTTAAACTTACTAGTATTTTCTGGAGGCGGTAATTAACACATTAAGGTAAAAATAAAAGGTTTGGAAAAAGCATAGTTTGAAACTATTAATGTTGGTATTTTTAAATTAAAACCCATATTGAACTTGAACTATTAATGTTGGTATACAAGTAGTGTGCTTGGAACCAGGGCCGTCACGTATGGGGGGAGGGGGAAGCCCCCTCTCAGTGTTTTTGTCATTCGGTAAAAAAAAAAAAATAAGTCGGTAAAATCGTGGCGCGAAGCGCCACGACTTTTCCGACGCAGCTAAAATTCTTTGTTCAGTTCAATAAAGATCACGAGAATACTGACATGTCATCTACAGAAATTTTGAACTTGGTCGGTAAACACAGCAGTTTTACCGACTCCTACCATAATTTTACGGATGGTGCCACAATTTTCTATCTGGTTAAATTAACAACATTAAAATAGTGACATGATATTTAGCGAAATCTAAATCTTGGTTGGTAAGTGCAGTGATTTTACTGACTTGTGTAGTGATTTTACTTATTGTATTCAAAACGGACATTATGCTAATTATTGACAAAAAATAGTCAGTAAAAATTACCAGCCTGTCGGTACAATCTCTAGCTCTCCCCCCACCAAACATTTTGGCTAGTAACGACACTGCTTGAAACCATTGTCAATTCAGAACAAAAAAACTCAGACTTTACCAATTGATAAAGCAAGTGTAATATTTAAATATATATAGATAATAATTTTGAAGCTTTGTACGATTTTAAACGGCTGATCTGTTACTGGAAGTGAGAGTATAAGTTTAAAAATCATAAATTGGTTGTTGTGTTATTGACTTAAGTCACGCGGGAATCTGATATGTTAAGGAAAAGGTATCATTTTTTTTTTTAATAGAAGGTGCATTTCTTAGACAGGTATTTGTTTTCAGATATATCATACCAAAGGGTACTTTTGTCTTATAACCACCACACTAAAAATCTTGTATCGCGAACATGAGAAAATAACCGGTTTTTTTGGTCTTCAAACCGGACAATATTAGTTTCGGCTCGGTGGGTAACTACATTGTAGCTATATTTTAATTAAATATTAAGTAGATAATTTCGGAGACCACACTGCCTTTCCATGACGATAAATAAAAGTTCAAATAGGGATAAAATCCTTTTAATAGACAGTGTTTTTTATAAAAGTGATAGAAATTCACAAAAATACCAGATATTTCTGTCACATCTACAGTGACCGTCATCAGTGGTAAAACTGATGACGGACACTGTATATGTCACTGTATATCACCGTCATCAGTGACCACTGATGACGGTCACTGTATATGTGACCGAAATATCTGGTATTTTTGTGAATTTCTATCACTGTTATAAAAAACACTGTCTATTAAAAGGATTTTATCCCTATTTGAACTTTTATTTATAATTAAATATTGAGTTGGTATTTTGTTTAGGTTAGTTTAGGTTACGTATTTAATATAATGCGGTCTGGGTGGCCCCCCTCCCATAACTCTTTGTTGTAGTTTTCATAATTTTGTTGATAAAGTATTATTTTTCTCCTCATATTTTGTTTTATTTCATTATTCAAACTTCACTTGTTTATAGCAGTAATCAAACTTCACTTTTCGACAGAACTTGAGTGTGGTGGCTATAAGACACAAGTACCTATCAAAGAAAGTTATAAATTCTTTAATACCAATAGCCTACAATTAAGCTAAACCTAAGCAAACAAGCCACTATAGTATCATAATTCACAAATAGGGAAGCTCTAAAACTATTTATGGCGCAAGTCTTAGCTTTATCTCCCATTCACAAAAAAAGGCATAGACTGTCATAAACACACGTAAAACATAGCAGAAAAGTGGTAGAAAGAACCCGTTACCAAGGGAAGATAAAAACAAATAAAGGATGGAAACTCTGATTTCATGGTATGAGAGGCAACCACCGTGAAACTGTGGGTATGTTTATGAGGAAGTCACGTGGTTGTTTAATAAACAAGATCTGTAAAAACATGCTTAAAAGTTGTTTTCTCTTGCACAACAGGAACTCAAAGAATATACTGTAATTGATTTATAGCATCTAAAATTTAACCATTATACAGATTAACTTCGAATACTATTTTGAAGAAGAGAAAAATTACTAAAAAATGTATTTATACAAAGGGAGACTTACAACCTCTTGATGGGTTTCCTGACATGTTGGATTTGACTAGGTAATTTGTTTAAAATCTCATTTTTTACGGGCAAGGCCGTATCCAGGATTTTTTTTTCGGAGGAAGTTTTATTTACTCAAAAAAATTTTAGGGGGGGGGGGTACACAAAAAAACACAAAAAACGCATATACAATTTGTTTATATCAATTTTTGTTACGTTTTTACGAGTCAGACAACATTTCGGGGGGGGGGACAAAACCCCCT
The DNA here is from genome assembly GCF_049724085.1 of Artemia sp. Qi Xiang Cuo. Taxonomy (NCBI): domain Eukaryota; kingdom Metazoa; phylum Arthropoda; class Branchiopoda; order Anostraca; family Artemiidae; genus Artemia; species Artemia sp. Qi Xiang Cuo. The sequence continues at coordinate 26,686,355 of NC_142807.1, read as the reverse complement.
AACCCCCGCTGTGGGTACGGCCTTGCTTATGGAGTTTCTTCCTCTCTTTCTAAGATTATACACATTTTATTATGCAAATAACACTTGATCGACAATCGTAAAATTATGGAATTTCTCTTTTTTGAAATTCTTATTAAAGAAATTCCGTTTTTTCTTTTCTTGCTTTTTTAATCCTGTCTCTTGTTAACTAAAAAATTAACTTTTTCGGAAACATCTGAATAGCCCTTTGCAAATAAGTTTCCGTTTGTCAAATTCTGTCAATTCCTTGTCATCCGACAAAAATTAAAATCGAGTATTTTGCAGTTGGCATCAAGACATGGCTAATTGTGGAAAAAGCCAAGACAGATAGTCCGAGTAATTTAGAGGCAAATCTGGGATAAGCCCTTTTTAGGATTGTATAAAAATGATGTCATTTCATTTGTTGATAGATAAGTCTATCTATCATCCATCCATGGTTCATTCGTAGGACAGAACTAAGGTAGATAGTCATAGAATTAGGGGGAGGAAAGATTGGATGGTCCGATGAAAAACATCCCGCCAAGATATTTCAATATAATTATCGGATAGAAATATTATTTTAAGCGATTTAAAAAAGTGCATAAGAATGGAAGGACATATGATAATTTCATTAATAGAAACATGCTGCATATTATAAACTACGGATTTCATTATTTTCTTTTAGTTTTTTTTTTAATTTAGGGTTACACTTGGTATCATCAAGGGGAGATCCATTGTTGGGAAAGCGACTATAATATTTAGAAAGAGCATAAAAAATCAACTGTTACTACTTTTATTTTATTAGCAAGTTTCTCTTAGGTGTGGTCAACCACAACAAATTTACCAAATTTTTAAATTTAAAGTTCGCGATTCGCTGCAATAATTTCAACCAAGGCCATGGGCGCCCCTCTGGGGGAGGCGGCAGGGTGGGGGGGGCTCTTTCCCCCCCCCCCCTGGCTGAATGATGCTGCCTTATTTTTATATTTTTGTTCTGAGATTTCTATTATATAGCATTAAAAGTAGCAATTAGACGAAGTTTGCCCCCCCCTTGAATTCAGCTTATGGGCGCCCATGATCAAGGCTGCATTCAGAGTAGGGACTAGGGGGGTTTGAACCCCCAACCCCACCCCACCTCAAAGTATTTGTCCGACTCGTAACAACGTAATAGGCTAAATGTGCATAAAAACACATTTTTGATGCGTTTTTTAAAGTTTATTCACCCCCTTCAATACCCGACTTCCCTTTTTCCTTTTAGAATATCAAAAAAGGATGAAATCTCGTCTTGACAGCTATGGCAATCTTTTAGTATCGTTTAAATGTAACAGTTGACAATGAAACGAGAAAAAAAACAAGGTACTAACTGTAATCTGTCGTAGATTCCTTATTTTTTCGTCTGAAGATGACATGAGTGCCAGCTGAATGAACAACGGGCATTGACGATCTTCTTGTCCGACTTATGTTTTGCATTCTACTACCCAAAAGCTCTGACCCGAAGAATTCTTCTTCTGACATAAAGAGCTCCTTATTTGGACGTTGATATTTAGCTAATTTGGGTAATATCTTTTTCTTCAGTTTTGATGGTACTGGTTTGATGACAAAGTCGTTACCGAGAGTGCCATGCTGAAAAAAAGCGCCACATTACTTCATAGTTCACATAAATTGAGGGGTCACACAATCACCACCACCTGGTAAATGTCTATGAGCACCACTTATTACACCACACATGGCACTTAAGCCACTCGCCACCATACATGACAAACTTTGCATTACCTTCTGGAACAGTTCCACCAAGCATGACAGGTGCTCCCTGATGAACAGTGCTCCAAAAATCATGGCAAAAAGTTTCAGACAACATTAATAAAGTACTAGAAACAAAAATTTAAAAAAACAAACAATTTCTTTCTTTAAAGACACTGCAAAAACCATGCACTTCAATAAAGAGGTATTGCTAAAGGATTGTCCATTATCAGGGCCGTTCCAAGGGCTGGTGTTCGAGATTACCAAAATTAATCTCGTCCCCCTTCAAAAAAAGTTGGGTGTGAACTAGAAAAGGACAAACGCAATAGCCTTAAAAACAAAATCTAGGCTGCAGGACCCCTAGCCACGGTGCCTGGAACAGCTTGCCCAGATGAACCCGCCTGTGGAAGACCGTGTGCAATTTCAAGGGAAAACAGCCAACAACCAACAAAATACCCATTGAGCAAACAAACAGCAAGCCGGCTCGTGGTGAACAGCCGAGCAAATTTTAAATTGAAATGAATGACACCCAAGAAAGATATGACAGCACTCCATTTAGTAAAAAAAAATTAACTTAAATAAAATTAAGTGGCCACGTGCTATCAAATATGGCTCATCAGAGAGATGCCACTAGCTTATTTGGGTTTCGGCGCTTCGAATCTCTTAAAATAGCAGTCTAAATAATAGGTAGGCTTACATACTGTCAAACAAATCCCGCGACCTAAGTAAAAATTTGATGGTGGAATTAATAAAAAAAAAAAATAAACAGTCGCCCATTTAGGTTGAAAGCTCACTTAAATTTTAGACAATAGATTGCCCCGATAAAAATAAAAGGTAAAGAAAGGGATTGTAAAACATATAAAATTGTTTTGTTTTAAATAATTGGAAGTCTGAAATAAACTGATTTCGAGTTAAATATTTCTAAGATGTTGTAAACGAATTCCAAAGTCCAAAATATGCCCACAATTTTCGTTTGGAAAAATGTGAGTGCAAGACTTTTACAAGAAAATTAAATTGTTTACCTATTTTTCAAAAAAAAGAAAGATACGAAATTGGAACTTTGGTGAATTTCTGAGGTGGCTTGAAACCACAGAAACCCTCACTACATCCTTGATTTTATCTAACATGAAAGAATGTGAAACCGCTACTTCAAAACGCACTAACTGTACTTAAGTCATTTCTCTTAGAGCTTTAAGATAAATACAATTTTTGTTTGTTTTTTAAAGCAGAACCTGCTCAGGCAGTAATTAAAATTTACAATTTAATTATCAGTAGCACATACCCATAGCAACAAAATATGAGCATATCTAAGAAATATTCACGTAGAAACTTAGCCAAAAAATTTCGTTTTTGCCATATTCAGAGGTTCACACGTGAATGCTTCCACGTTCTTGCCGTACTGAAAAAGGATCTACAGTAGTTGAAAGAAAAGATTACTTGAGATTTGGCAAATAAATTCTGAAGCATTGTTGGCGAAAAAGACGGTTTTGGACAAATAAAAAACGCGTAAATCCTTTAATACTATGCTGTGTCACAACGTTCAGCAGTTACAGACAAACGAAAGGATACGCTTGACAAAAACAAATTCGAATTGATAGTTGAATTCAGTTTGAAAAATTGAGAGTTTGAGAAAAATTAATAACATACTTGTGTCAAAACAAAAACTTTCGATTTGACCCCTCTTCGACTAAAATAGTCAAGGTCACTGCTTCTCAAATTTTCCACTCAACCTATTTCACCTGATTTATGGCGCTTACGCTTCGCACATAACCAAATTCGACTTTGTGACAGTGCCGTGAATAAGGCCGCACTTAGAACTTTTCGAATTCTGGTTCAAACCTGGCTATCACAAGGCCTTCTCCACCCGAGGAGTCGTTATTCTTGAATAGAAAAGGTACTCTTGCATTATGCGGGCCTCTCGGGTTAACTACTATAGAGTAGGCAATAATAAAACCCGTTTTTGACATGTTTACCGCTATAGACTAGGCAATGAGAGCGTGGTTTTCATTGGGTATACGATATTAACCGGTGTTTTTTGGGGGGTTTAGGGGGGAAGGTACCTAGGTTAAGTTAGGTTACGTATTTAATATATGCTATGCTTTAACCCCCCTCCCCTAATGTGCAAATATATAGCCCAAATTTGTTTCTAAACTATTATATATTCATCCTATTTTATTCTATTTCATTAGCATTAACCAAACTTGACCTTTTAGAAAGGCCCACATAATGCAAGAGTACCATAGAAAGCCTCTTTATGGGACCCACTGACGACAATGTAACCAATACACTGTAAGTTCCTGGAGTATATATTTACTGTCGTTTTCTATGGTAATGAATGTATTCAAAAGATTAAAATATAGAAAAACCGGATCATGCCCTGTTGAGTGTTAATGCTAAACAAAGCCTAAAAAAAATTAATTTGAAGTTGCGAAATATGTCGACCAAGATATCGACTCATAACGGGAAAATCAGACTTAGAGGTACATAAATTGACGATGAATAGCTCCAGACATTTCTTACATATTAACTAACCGGCTACTCAAGTTACGTGATGTTTCATGTATAGACAAATAAAACATCTTTTCACATTAAGAAAAAAAAATTAAACTGAGAGAAATAGTACCCATACAAACAGGAGATTAAGCCATGACTGTCATAGCTATGGGACAGATTATATCATTGTTGCCCGTCTTTATTTCATGGCCTGATAGGGACCGGTTATAGGGAAAAGGTTTGAGATTCTTTGCAGTATCTGATAGTATGTCACATTGCACCAAAATCAAAGGTTGAAAACGTGACGGTTATCACACCGTGATATCAACTCTTAAAGAAAAACTAGTCAAGGGAAAATAATTAAAGAATGATGCCTGATTCTCACAAAATTTTCTTTTAATACAAGAATGGCAATAATAATGAGTTTAGACAGTGAATGAAAAGTTATTCATTGTCAATCTACAATCTGTATAGGTGGTGGTTTGTTTTAGTGCCGTGTCAATTAACACTTTAAAAATGACAGATTTTGTTATAATATAATTTAAAGTTTTTAAAATCAGTAGAAACGAGAAAACAGCTTTTGGTACTGCCGGATTATCTGTACCAGACGCGAGAAGTGAAGTTTGGTTAATGCTATTGAGATAAAACCAAATAGAATAAAAATATAACAGTTTAGAAACAAATCTCGGCTATATATTTGCACATCAGGTGGGTGGAGGGTAAAGCATAGCATATATTAAATACGTAACCTAACCTATGTATTTTTTTTGCGCCTAAACCCCAAAAAAACAAAGTTTAAATATTGTAAACGCAGTGATAAATCCTTGTTTACAATCCTCAGCATAGGAATTATCTGTTGAAAGAAACCTGTTTGACTAGTTTCTTTAGCATGTTCAATGTACAATATCGCGCGTGTGTTACAGATAATATAACAGTACCCAGCTTTTATATATAAATAGTAGGTGACGGTCCGTTAAACCAGAGGAATGCCTTCAGTCTCTTGTCTCGAAAAACTCAAAACATAAAAATTAAATTCAAGAAAACCAAGCTAGTTATATTCAACGTGAAGTTTCAAAATTATAAAGTAGTACAAATTACTTGTAGTACCAAGAAAGATAAAAAAAATAATACAAACTTAGAAAGATTTTCTAAGGGTCATTTTAACTTCAGGTAAAAAGAAAAAAATTTTAAAAATTTCTAGTGAATTTAGTAGTCAAGTATGCTTTTAGAGAAAATTATGTTACTGACATGTACTTCAGACCTTGGAGCCAATTCGCCAATTGCAAGTCGACTACCCAATTTTAATCATTCTAAATTTTGTAATAAGTATTCTTTTTTCATTATTCGGAATTTGTACAACAAAAAACTTTAACACGAAAAAGTAACTAATATCACAGATTAATATTACTTTAGCCTACATAAGAAGACAGAAAAATAACCTGAATTTCTTTCCAGGACAGCCTTGGTCAAATTTGTTTTCTTATTATAACTTATTTCAATTCTATCAGCGTTCAATTAATGTAGTATAAATGTAAATTTTTGCAATTATAAGGACACCTGCACAAAACGAATTTAATGGATTTTTATTTTCTAAAAAAAAAGACAAAAAGGCCATGATTCTTCAAAAACAATTGTGCTGTACCAGGATGCAAAAATATTGAAGGTCTGATCCGCTACAAAAAGGCTTTTGCGGTTGGTTACTCAGCGGTATTTAGTAAAGAATTAATATTACTACAAACTATTGAAAATAATCAAGGTATGGAATCACTTGCATCTCAACCAATACCGTCAGACGATAATTTAAAATATGGATAGGAAAACCAAATCCTGGCTGGGTTGAAACCTTATTTATATTGAATAATTTTAAAATGGTATACACAAATAAAAGCATAGTTTTGTTAATTTAATATCTACTTTGTGAAAGCTTAAATTTATGTTAGAATTCCTTTAGGTTTATAACTTCAGGTATAAAAATTCCAGACTACAACCTGTGGACGGACGGAGTTTCTCAACAGAGGATGAGTGGGAGTATGATTACTTGAAGAATAGTTTTATTTCCAAATACCCGTAAATTTGAACAAATTAATTAATACCACAATGGGCACCAATGAAAATTTTTATAGGTGTATGACCTCATTCCCATTACCCAACTACTGCCACTTATGAGCGAGACTCTCAATTCCCAAAGGCTTGTTATTACGAACTCGACCATTGCTTGGTCACATAGTCCAAACACCAACAGAAACACTGTCCGAATTACTTTTTTGGCCCCTCAATACAAAGCTGGAAGCTCCGGTCCCAGATAGGGGATAACTTAGGTCAGTTCATCTTAATGATCGTTTGCAAACAAGAGAAACCCATCAGACTAACCTCGGGCCGTTCAAATTTGACGCAAAGAATTCCATCTTTTTCTACGCTGGCCCACCACAGGGAATTAACTCAAGTAAATGAAGCCTATGTGGGGAAGTGTCATATCTCATGTTTTCTGTGTGATTAACAATTAAGACACCTTTTTCGTAAACTTTGGTTTTCTAAGAGAGGGGGCAGGGAAATTACCAGCCTACCAACTAGTGGCACCAAGGTAATCAACCTTTTTTCTGGGTGCTGGGGCTTAACGGATAAATGTTATAAAGGGACTCCCCGTTGTGTCCAGTTATCTTTATAACTTCGTAACAAGCATTATAGCTTACAAATTGAAAAAATTGTTATCCAGCACATTGCTTCTCGTGATAAATCTTGGAGTTTGGAATTTCCGGCAATTATTTCACCCGTAATACAACTCTTTAGGTTACACACATATTTTTGTCTTTAACAGGACATATTATCAGCAACATCTTTCTAATTACTAGTCTCAGTATACGGTCTTCAAAAAAAAGGTGTGGTCAACATAGTAACCATCTGAACTTCTGCCGAACCAACCTGTAGTCCTTGCCGAGTTCTTTTGCCTTGATGATGGTGAAAGTGGAGTAAAGCTATCTGCGCCTTCTGATTTTGTTTGATCAAACATTTGGTCCATTTCTGGGCTAAAACTTGGTACCTTATATTTGGTCCGCGTTAAAATGCCCAAGGATTGTTTATTTCTATTTATTTTTTACAGTGATTTGTGCACTTTCATTCTCATTGATAAGCTATTGTAAGATATGGTGACCAGCAGAGCATGGTTGTTACCTAGTACATTCAATGCCAGAGACCATCCTAATTTAGAAATTTCAAGTTAACTTTATGGTTATATTGGTATTCTCAAGAATGTACAAGACATAAACACAGAATTACTATACGAATTTACTTCAGCTTATGTGCATTCAGATGGACTAGCAGCGTACTTTGAAGATGCTCTTGAATAGGGATTCTCAGCTTTTGTGTGGATCCCCATCGTTTTGAATCTTAAGATACTATCTCACACCTCATTTAGAATAGACCGGAGAGTCTTTGCTCAAATTCAAGTTTATGCAAATACCGTGGCAAGAAATTGTATGGAAATCATTTATAAATTCTTTCTAACAATCACTCTCTAGACCTCCTTTTCCCCTAAGGATACGTGCACCTACCCCTCCCCGTTAGCAGTGGTGTCAATGGGGGACAGTCGCCCCCAAGATTTGTGCCCCCATCCCAGTAGGCTGTGAAAAATACCTTTGGAAAAACAACCTTTTTTTCGCTGAAGATGCCGCGTTTTTGGCATTTCATAGAAAAATTAGGAAAACTACAAAATTGCCCTTCCCTTAGTCTCTGACAATCACACATACACACCCTATATATCCGTGAACTGTGCCACTTTTCATTTTTATTTTCTGATCTACAGGGTTTGGTGGGTGTAATCCTCCCTAGCTCAGATCTTACAATAGCAATAGTATGACTTCATTCCAATATTGAACAATGGAAGGAGCAATTTCCAAGTATTTGTTATTTCTTGTGCGGAAGAATTCGAATGTTTTCGAAGAAATGTATCCCAAAAAGTTTTAAAATCGGGATATCCCCTGGTTAAGTTTAGCTGTTAGTTGGCAAAAATTTTCCAAAAGATACCCTGAGACTAAGGTTTATGCTTCACTAAAACAGTTTAATTTTGACATCTAAGCCAGCAAGATTCCAACGCGTTCTCGTGAATGTTTAAACAGTTTTTATATCAGCGATACAAACATTCCAGCACTACCAGTAAAATTGGAAAGACGGAATTAAAAAACAACTTCTTGTTTTAAGCTTATTCTTTGCCAAAGGTAGAAGATGGCTCAGCAATCTTAAATTTATGATAAAAACATAATTTCAATAGAATTATTCGCGGAAAGAGATAACAAAAGGTAAAAAATTAATTAGAAACTATCATTATCGAATTTAATAGACTATACAGCGTGAATATTTGAATATATCACATCAAGTAAAAAAAGAGAAAAAATTAAATTAAGTTTGTGCTTTTGATGCCTACTTAAGGTGGTAGTTAATTCTTGGGATTGCATATTAAGCAGTGTGTTCGAAATTTTTTACACTATTCCCATTTTATTGAGATGGAATTTTTTTTTAAGAAATGGGTAATCCATAATTGGAACACAAATTCTTGAATCAAATAAGGCCGAAAAAGGAATTGAACCTTGGGATATCACCAGAACTAAATTCAACCCATTTTATAATGACAAAAATGGGGTGAAAGAATTACGGAGCTGGGGATAGGCCTTTTCTAAGGGGGTGCGATTGTTGACTTTGCCACCCCCCGCTGCACCATCATACTGTAAATATTACAATTTTTGCCAATAAGTATTACAATTTTAACTTTATTTGCCGCTTCCCGGGCGTGTCACCCGGGCCCTTGCCCCCTTTTGTTCCCCGCCTAGATTCGGCTCTGAATAATCGGGAATATAAACTTACCAATTGAAGTTCATCATCCTCTGGGTCATGATTAACAATGATTGCAGCCTCATTTTCAATATCTTGATAGATATCACCAATGTCGTCCGACTAAAATATATAATGAATAAAAACATATATTAATAGTACTTGGAAACAGAGGATGGTAGAAGGGATTATATTCTACTATAGGTCCTTAGAAATTTCTCAAAAGAGGGAGGATAAAGGGTGAATTCCATCCATAAAATCATACTTTTGTAGTTCTCAATTTAAAAGATGTCAGACAGAAGATAAAAAACTTTCTATTTTACCATGTTGATTCAATTTAATGATAAGAGTAACTTCCATTTGAGAATAATGGCTCAGCATACTCTATCCATTCTCTTCGAACGTTATAAAGCAGAGCCGCACTCAAAAACGCATTAGGAATATTTTCCATGAACTCAGCTAAAAAATTCCCCTTATTACGGGGGGTGGTACTTTTTAATCGGTTTTCAGTGGATGGTTTAAATTAAAGTAACGGATATCTGTATTTCAAGTACTTATCAGACGGTGTACTTCAGGGAAAAATAGGTTCTGTACTGCCTTTGATTATTCATAAACATTTTAACATTTTTATTTAGCATAAATACAGTTGAAGACCAGCTTAATTGCTACTCATATATCATAAGTAGCAATTATTTAAGACCACCAACTGTGGAAAGTCATCAATGCAAGTGCGAACTTGTAAAGGCATCCGACATTTTATAAAGGGTTCAGTGTCTTAAAATAATGGAACCTTCAGAAAATATATATTGGTATCCTTTGGGAGCTTCCGGACCCTGTAAAATTACAGTCAATTATCCTGGCGAAATGTAAGAACTACTAAAGGTTCAATGAATTGAAATCATTAAGAGACCATACTAGGAACATGGAATGTATGAGAACCTAGTACATCAGCTTTGGATGGATGACATAAATGGAAATGTGTACGGTAATTAAATAGATTTTTTTCACTGAAATTCTAGAAAAGGTAAAAAGAATGTTAATGATGTACAGGCCAGCTCTTTTTAATTAAAATCACTTGGCATTAAGAAACTTCTATATTTCAGACGTAACTGTACCCCAGCAGGTGTTTTCATGGAGCTTGAATTTACTTAGCAATGGTAGTTCTAGCCGTGTCTCCTGATTCTATGATAGAAATATCAAGCAGAGATCTGTGCTAAAGTTCATCATAAAATAGCTTATGAAACTGTCTCGACTGGGAAAACATTCTGGAACACATGTTAATCATCGTCAGTGTCTGCAATTTAAGGCTTGTTCGTTAGCTGCTGTTCTTAAACCGTTGGTCAGCTGCCAATTTCTGCTGGCCAGCTATTTAATAAGTATCATTGCATGCCAAGTCGCTCCTTGTCACACTATGATAAGCATGCTTCAGGTCCTGTGTGGCAAACTGCCGCCATGAATGGCACGCCCACCACGAGCTATGCACGATTTTTGATGGTTTTCCCTCTTGCCTAAACTATAAGCGATTCAGCACAATAGCTCTACAAGTTTTGTCAGTCTTAAGGTATAAGGTATGTCAGTCTCTTACAAAATATTGAATTAAGAAGACCCTTACTTCAACTCTCTGTTCCTCTCAGGTGTTGTGCCGGAGAAACATTCAATCATTGACAGGCAAGATAATCGTTAAGAGTTATATTTAATTAGATACACCGATCAATATTACTATTAAGGACTTCATAGTCTTTTTAAAGTAGAGTTTGTAAATCTAATTGCTCCATCAAACATCGAATCATTTCAGTGGTCGTCCAAAGCTTCCTTTTTTGTACAATATAACTGAAGATATGAATTCATCGAACACTTTTTTGCTAGTTCTATTCTAAATATAGTTCTGGATTGAAGCCTACTAAATGACTAGATTTGTTCAGCTAAGTTACATGTTCTTAACTTGTACATAAACTTAACTCTCGGTCACTCCTGATTCACTTTGCCCATATTTCGTTAGGATACCAACAAATTACAAATAGCTGCTCTACCCCGTGTTGGCTGAAATGTTACAGAGTAATTTTGAGGATGATTGGGAAGGGGCGATAAAAAAAAACAAAAAAGCAAAACAAAAATATGGTGAGATTAGATCTACTGAAATAAATTATTCACGCTTAAAATAATATGTTATGTCAATTATTTGACTGCTCAACTTTACTTCATGCATTATAGTCTTATGGTTTCCTAATTTTCTTTCCTTTTCAAGCCTTTCAATGCCTGTGGATAGCTTAAAATATTCTATGTCACTAAGTCACTTATTCGGACCAACTCTCATTAACAGGATAGTCGATTAGAGAATTTCGTCCAAAGCATCCAAAGCTTAAAAACTGTATTATTTTTTGTTGCTAAAAGTTTATGAGATAAATGCATTAATGCGGCATCAAAGAACATCTTCAGTGAATAGAAAAATCTTCAAAAATACTTTCAGGGAGCCTTTAGCTATCATAGGACACCGTTTCAAACACCAGCAGGGGAAAAACCAGGTCCTCATTGATTTCATCGCTGCCTTCGATTATGTCCATTGGAACGCTAGGTTGGTAGCTTTGAGAGAAGACGGTGCCCCTGAAACGATTGCCAGATTGTTAAAGGCAAACTATGATGAGATCAAGGTTCAAGCTAGATTTGATAGTGAGTTTTCGAATCTGATCCTAATTTAAGAGGGTATATATCAACGCTGCACCCTCTCCTCGACTTTATTCAACTTTGCCTTCGATTGGACTCTTATGACTTTCGACAAGTATAAACATGTAGTATTTAGCCCGTTCTTCTCCAATACAGATCTAGAATGCGCTGATAAAGTCGATGCACTTTTTTAATCTGTTGCTGATGGATATGATCAATGAAGTGGGAAACTGAGCCCCTTCGACTAGTCTCCAAATAAGTCTACCGACGACGAAAACGATGCGGATGGATGGGATGGATGACACCTCTGTGGCCCTAAATGGTAGTCGAGCCATTCAGTCATTCAGAAATTTTGGCTCAATGATAAACGTAACTTACGGATCCTCGAAGGAGATCTGTTATCGCATATGATCTGTATAGAAGGTGTTTCTACACCTGAAGGACTCTTATTAGAAGTACAGCAAAACCTCTGCTTCTATAAAGCTCAGTGTTTACGAGGCCTTGATACTCTGTTTACTTTCCCTACGGGTATGAAAACTGGTCACTGAAAGCAGTGAAAGCGTCGGATGTGGGCATATTCCATCGTGTGGATATACATATTAGACATTCGCCATTCAGACAGGGTTTTGAATAAAGAAGAAAGAAGAAGACGTGGCGATTACCCACTAATATCTGAGGTTGTCAAGGTAAGGAGTCTGATGTGGATTGGCCAAACCGTGCGGAGATCAGAAGACCATATAAACAAAAATTGCCTCAAATGCCTACCACCACCAGGATGGAAGAAGGAACCTAGAGGACAGAAAAAGACGTGGCTCCCGATAGTCACATATCAGCTTGAGTCAATCAGGGCTACCGAAAATTTGTCGACGCTTGGATCGTCACTGGCTTGACATCATGGAGCCTACCACCCTCGAACAAAATGTCTGGAAAGACGTGTTTAGTCGTCTACTGGACAGCATGATGAGAGCCCGGATGCGGCTTGATCGTGGAACTTGCCCAAAAATAGTATCTAAAGCAACCGAATTGCCTTAGATGAGGTCAGTACTGGTAGTGACTTAATCCATTCGTTTTTGACATATAATTTGTCATACGTATGGCATGCAATTCGTCGATGTATTCTACGATGACGTTGAAACAGTGGGCCGAATAGGAATCCAAGGTAATATTCGGGTCTGATGTCTGATGGCAAAAATGTTGAAATAAATATCATATTTATTTATATTCACAACAATATTCCACATCGAGATTCGAGATTTAGCAAGAATTAGCTCGACTTGGAAAGTGAATCAAATCTTCTAGTAGGAAGCGTTTCTGGTTATTGATTTCTGGCCCCAAATTCAAATTATTGTCCTCGTGAATTAAAAAAAAAAACTATGAATTTTAGTGCTCTTTTTATTTTGTAAATCAATAATTTCATGAAATGGATAATGTTTTTGAAGGTCATGCAAAACCATGATTCAGACCCAATTCATAATGTCAGTCTATAGAGATGAGTTGACTAGGACGGCGGAAGCTCGGTCAAATTCCAAGTAATTTTTTTTTTTTTAATCGATATTTGCAGTATTCGTTTTAAGACATTTTTCAAGACCAGCATATTTTACCGTTAAGACAAGCCTTGTCGCGAATATCTTCCGCGAACAATCGGTCCTGTTTAGCGTCACATCTACTTCAATTATCGCCTAAAGTGCTAATGCAGGTAAGTACGAAAAGGCCCATTTATGGCCACACAAAAAAATGAAGAAAAAAATAAAATGTTAAGTTAAAAAAAAAAAAATGCGCAAATGGCGTAAAATTATACAGTTAAGCACAATGAAATTTCGAATTATACTTATTAGAAGCTTAGATCCATGACACTTTTGATTAAACAGCTATTTCTTGCAAATCATACAATTATAGGCACTCACCTCCTCAAGAAATTAATTTTCTGCACTCCTACGCTCTGTTGTTCTTTATTATTAAACTTATGGGTAGCGTATATTTTCGTTATTATCTATTATTCTTTGTCTATCATTAATCATTTGTTATCATTTTTCTAACAGAAAAATTAGAAGATAAACTAAGCAAATACTAGCTCATTACATTGGTTAAAAGAAAAAAGAAGGGCAGATAACCATTCCGGCTCACTGTGGTTGATATAATCAATGAATCGTCCGTATACACTTGTTCATTGAAAAGGGACCAAAGGAAGGCAAAAAATTACACACAGATTCCATGCCCTTATCTGAGCAACAGGTTGCAACCATGTATAGAAGTATGCATATATGCATAATACAATTGAAAAACACGGCATCTTTTAATAGTTGATGACGGCTGCAATTCAAGTAGCAACATCGCCATATGTACAGCCCATAGAATGACTAAAATTCAAAAAAAAGTCTGTAGACCTTTTCTTATACCCCACTGGGCAAAACATTTCATACGAGTCAAGAGCACAATCTGGAGGAGAGCAAGGGGGTGAATCAACCTTGCAGTCCCCATGAAACTAAATGAAAACTAAAAAAATAGCCCTAGAATTAAATAGAATTATTTCACTCTATATTTATGCAACTGAGCCCCCGCCTCTCTCTTCGTGTTTTTAAAGTCATGCTCGTGCACAAGGGTGCTGAGTGGAGTAAACATCCACTCTTTTGGAATAGAAACTATAGTAGATGAAGTAGAATATTGCTTGGTCCAGTACCTCTTAGAAAACTTTCTTAGAATCTCTCCAAAATTTACAAGAACAGAACATATATTTATAATCTAACGCTTTACGAACTGTACAGGGAATTCAGAGGTTCGACATCAGTGAGACCTGTGACAACTGTGTGATCAAGTTAGATTAATAGTATTAAATGGACTGATGACATGGCTCATGACTTGCCTTATTTACCATGATTGCATTTGACTACTGAATATATATTATAGTAATTTTATGAACGATGAGCCATTTAAAACGCTTCGGAAAAATAATAACGCATCGAAAAGTACACCTTTTTAAATTAGTTCTAGTTGGAGAAGCTGTTTTCTTGAAACCTATGGTTATTATCTTTATTGACAGCGGATACAAGCTTTTTTTGTTACCTTTTCCTCTATCAAGTAATCAGAAACTTGCTAAGTTAAGCCGGCAATGCTGTAACTTAATACTAGGGAACAAAAACTCCAATTATCACTTCAGGTTTTAATTCGATAGAACGATCTAATTTACTGCCCTTTGAAACGCCAATTTTTTGGCATACCTGTACAAAGTGTGGGATAAAGGTGGGAGTGCAACACTCCTCTCCCCCTGGAGATTGATCCCAATGATTTCCCAGGAAAAATTGAAGAATTGGGGGTTAAACTCCACCTGTCGCAAACGGGATCTCTCCCTTCAAAAAAGGTCTGACATCCATCCCTAGCAGTCGGATCCGTGTATAGCTATTTTCTTTGAGAAAAAAAGTAATTTATTATTTGATTATGTTTCTTCAGAATAAAATTAACCCCCAAAATCCCAAGGACTATTTATTTGTGGCTCCGAATGACATTTTATTTCGGAATCAAAATCAGTTTTTTTTTTCTCTTTTTTTTTTGTCCAAACCAGCGAGTAGAAATTAATAGGAAAAGATACCATAGTGTACTTCTTCAATGTGATTATTTGTTACCACAGTATTTATAGCAATAAAATGATCTTGACCAAATTCTAAACTGACATAATTATGAAAAATTCGTTTTATCCCAATAAAAATGATGCTGTAAAGCGAAAGCAAGAAAAAGTGTTGGAAATCCAATAAGAAATTTTGTAAAGATTAGATACTGGAATGCTTCATACTCGTTTGAAGATAATAAAGTTGGAAGTAAAATTTCGAAGATCTTGGTGAGGATTGTGCTAACCTTAAACAGGTCCATTTCAGGCCATATAAAAGATATAATCAAGATTTGTTTTCATTGACACAGACATCCCTGTCAGATTCGACCATATTTCGCGTTCGGAAAGTACAATTAAAAGTATTTTTTAGAGCCAACTGTCTGAAACAGAGCAAATAACTGACCTCAAATTTGACAGTAGTCGAGATACGCATAATTACATGATCTATTAAACTAAGAGGAATGCGATGCTTGTCAATGAAAAAACTCTGATTCAATGAATCGTCCAAGTTATTCAACGACGCCATATAGTCTGGCGTTACCAAAAGCCTTTAGGGAAACAGACAAATTGGTAGGATTTTTCCAACTACTGGGATACAGCACCCGGATGTATTTTTAACCTTGAGACAAAACTAATTAAGCTAACAAGTTCAATATGCCGGTAAAATTGAAGTAGGGTGTGGCCGCGTGGGCTGGTTAACTCATGTATACGTGTGAGAGCGGTATCTTTGCCTGAGTTTTTACTCTCAAATATTCTATCTTCAGGTGTCAGTTCAATGCACTCATCTTTTTGATGGTCACTTTACATAAATGAAAGGCTTTGAAGGGAACGGAGTATCAACTGGAATCAGATAGGTATTTATACCATAGAACTTAATATATCTGCTACACCTCTTACAGTCTGAATGCTAATATTTTTTCTTCCTATTATGCTATAGTTGTTCCATTATAGCTACTGATAGTAGAAACTTATTATGGAAATGATTTGCCATTAGAAGGATTTGAATCACGCGGCCTCCCAGATGTCAATCAGGTGTCATGACCATGATGGTAGGTCAAATGGCTTCGAGGTTTAGGGCAAGTGACCAAGTGATGGCAAAGTAGAATAAAAAAGTTAGGTCTTTACCGTACCTAGCGTCAAACTTCTCAGTATCCACATGCTTCGAATTTTTGGGAAACAATGGCAAAAAAAAGTTGACCAGCACTTATGTTGATTTTTCATTGTTCTTGATACAAAATACGCTGTAAGACACCTATAACTGAAGATACCATCTTGCTAATCACAAAGCGACAATGTACCTTTGAATAACATATAAAAGGAGATTAGAAATACGAAATATGGAGGTCATAATAAATATTGGATTATATTTAAACCAAATACTCGTTTTTCCATCTCCAAAACGATATATAAATAAATAGCTAACCTGTGGTACTTCTTGTAAGCTAATGTTGCCAATTCCACCAGAATCAGCAACCCAAAGGCGAACTTGATTTCTTCTTTTTAATAGATTCCCATTTCTTCTAAGTTTCAGTTGATACTTTTTTCCAAAAGCTTCTAAATTTATTTGTCTATGAACCTCATCCTCAGTGTGCTCTTCTAGGGCACTCCTCCTTGCTATTGATCTTATGTGTGCTACTTCGTATTCAGGAACTACAAAGACAAAACTTCATTGCAATAATATATATGCTTAACGATAAAAACAACTTTATTATTATTATACTGTTTCTCGAAATCCTATTAGTGGCTGTGCGTTAATTAAATTATACTAAAAATTTACAGCAAACTTTTCATGATATGTGATCAGTTGTGTTGACCAGTCAGCTTATCTTGATTTTGCAACGGAAGTTCTGTAGACTAAAGCCCTTTCTTCAATATGGCTTTTTTAGGCGAAGTCGGCAGTGCAAAAACAGCTTTTCTTCGTCGAAAAACATACTTTTATGAAAAAGCCATTCCAAATGTGCCCTTTTGAGCCTTAGAAGTACCAATAGAGACTGAGGCTGCCTGAAAAAGTAAAAAAGCACGGGCGACTTTGCCTGAAAAAGCCATAATGAGCACACGGCCTAAGAGCTTAAAATCTTGACCGGCAACCTTCAGTTGCATTATGCTCAGGGTTTTCACTATTTCTAGTGATTTTTTAAATTGCATAAACAAACAAATTACTAAATCACCACATAAATTGCTAGATTATTGAAAAAAATCACTAAATCAACCAAAAAATCTAGCTAGCAGTTGGGACTTAAGCTAGTTTTTTTTACGCACCCTATTTCTGTGCTTGATTAGTGTTAGAATACTCAGTCATATGACGTGGTACGGCTTCTTACCACTGTCCAAGCTGACTGAACGAAAAACGCGGAACTAAAAATTGCAATGGTGTATTCTATATTTTCACATAGTTCACCTTGTTTCTTACTATTTTGGCGAAGTTAGGTACCACCCAAAACACCTCTCCCCTATCCAAGAGAAATCGGTACTGGTGCATTAGATGGTCGCTTCTAAAAAGTCAAGTTTGGTTAATGCTAATGAAATTAAATAAAATAAAATAGGATGAATATATAATAGTTTAGAAACAAATTTAGGCTATATATTTGTGCATTAGGGGGGGGGGGGTAAAGAATAGCATTTATTAAATACGTAACCTAACTTAGGTACCTTTTCTCCCCTCTAAACCCCAAAAAACAACAGTTTAAATATCGTAAACGCAATGAAAACTACTCTGTATTCCATTTCTTAATAGCGGTCTCTTTGAAAATAACCGGTCTCTGGCGGGTTTCGTCTGTCATTGCATGACTGGTTTCCTTGCATAGTATATAAAAGTGACCATCTAATGCACTTTACCCAGAAATCCTCCGTGAATGCCTTTGCAAGTATACACGAAGCCAAAGGCGGTCAAATTTCTAATTAGCTATCAGTTTAACTTAGCAGCACTTCAGAAAAAAGGTATTTGACCTGCATAAGCCTGACAAGTAGTCTATTACCATGAACACCCCCCCCCCCCAAAAAAAAGAAGAAAAATCAAATTATAATTTTTAGATACAGTACACAAGAAATTATTTAATTCCCTAAAGACCAGCTCATTGTATGACCTATTTAAATCGGTAATCAAAATTAAAGTCATAAATACTATAAATCTATATAGCCCAAGGAAGATGGGTCATTGGCTCGGTCAAGCTTTAAAAGGCCTAACAAATATTTAATATTGTAGCCTACTCACAAAGACTGTAAACAATCTGAATCATTATATAGTTATGCAAGTGCAGTGAACCTTTTGCTATTACTTAAATATATTGGATAATTATATGAGCCCGGAGTGTTCCGCAGCTTTTGTGGTCTCTCAGATTGACTCAGTTGGTAACATGCGAAAGGTGTAGCTAACCACTAGAATATTGAATCTGCACACACGTTGGCAATCTTTCTTCCTGTTTACTTAACCGGACAAGAAAAAAATCCTCTGCTTACAATCGAGTCTTAAATTGAAGTTTGCAATGTCCCGGTCTTAGCTTGACTTGCAGGTTCGTTTATACGACAAGTCGAGGGAACCGCACCAACAGTGCTTTCCAGAGGTGCCTTATTTGGAGTATACATTGCTTTTTTCTTATTGTTTGGAACTGAGCACAGATAGATCTGGTACCCAGGACAATGTTGATTTTCGCACTCCCTCTACTCTTAAAAACGTAAACAGCCTTGTCATTCTTGAAATATACGGTATATAAATAGTCTAAATGGGGCTCCAATAGATGCTGTGCCTGGGGAAAAGTGCAACCTCTCCCTCCTAGCTATACTCCACCGGTATAAGGCTCTGATAATCTAGTTTAGTGGTGTAGTACAAAAAAATTCTTGAATGATAGAGGGGTCTCCTAAACATTATGAAGGTTATTTTTGGAATTCTAAGCTTCTAAATTCCAAGAATTTAAACAAAAATTTCTGGGAGAATAGAATCAGCATTTTTGAAAGTCTCAATTCAATTTTGAGACATGTAGTCACAGCAGTATCGATGCAACCGCATAAGTTATGGAGCCTTTCTTCACAAGCAGCCCTTGAATTTTACAAATAGTAATATTATTCTCCAAATCTCATTGACAGCTGAAATTATACGTAAAACGGAAGTTCTCAAGAGCTTACACGCTCCAGCAATTTTTCACCACAAAAATTAAGAGGCGAAAAATGAAACCTTATTTTTCAATTATGCTTTACCACGCTTAACTTCGTTTATCTCTCGACGAAGTCATTTCTACAAAGAATAAGAAAAACAATTCCCATGCTCAGGAAGATATATTGGGTGCCCTGTCCTTCCTTAAAGTTCGACAAAGATTTCAATTTTATAGTTTTGTAGATAGATAAACTCTTTAAAAAGACACGACATCGTGGATATTCCTGCACAAAAATGTTTTTTTGGTTCTTGTCGGTTATTGAAAACACATTCAGAAATTACGCTTAGGTTACATCTCAGAAAACCGGTTTCATAGCTACAAAAACAAGTGATGGATGACTTAGATAGAAGGCATTGTTACACATTATGGGTGGCGATGGGGGTTAGGTTTGCGTTTGGTTGGGTAAGGTTTCCATAATTTTGTTTCTAAAGTACTATTTTATCATCATGTTTTGTTATTTTTCGTTAGGATTAACCTAACTTCACTTTTTGGGTGTGTTTCCACACCAAGTTTTTTTTTTAAATAGATGGTAGTTACTCATATATCTAACTATATTTAAAGGATACCCAATCAGTTTCTACTGTCGACCTTTTGACTTTTGGTTTGTACAAACCAAGAATTTTCGCAGACTACTGCAGAAAAACCTGTCCCCTTACCTAGGAATTAATCCTACTGGTTCTAATAAAACTAGTAGTTTTTTACGGCGAACAAGGTCTTAAAGTGAATCTCCATAGTAGAGTTTGAACAAAAGTGGATTGGAAAAATGCAAGACCGAAATTGCCACTTTAGTTTGGTTGTTTGGCATGAAAGATGAATCGGAAACGATGCTTTTCCCATAATACCTTTGAAAATGCACGGTGTTACCGTTCCAAAAAATTCGTAAGCACTCATTTGCAGACAATACTGAACGAAGATTGGCTTTTGGGCATGGTCTCGTGCAGTCCAAAGCATGCAAAAATGCAGGAACCTTGTTCAATGAATTTGTGATGCATTTTGGTTTCGGATAGCGGTTCTCTTTAACAAAGGTTGGAGTTTTCAACTCCTATCACATCAGAATAGCAATATAGATACGTCCTTCTTGAAAAATACAGAGTTAAAAAGCGATCAGAGGCAAGCTAACACTATGATGAAGAAACTATAAATGAAGAGGAATATTGAACGGAGTATTCCTCGGATTTCGGATTCAGTTGAAGCACACATCGAACACACATGATAATGCACAATTTTTAAACTTATATGCGTCTTAGTATTGTGTCAATAACTTGTAAAACAGAGAATCCATATTTTGTAATGCATATTACATAACTCATAAACCTTAAATATTGACACTGCTATTGTTTAAATATGCTTTACGAAGAGTCTTCCAGACATATGAACACAGAGCAGATGTAGGCTATGTTTTCTGAGAAATAAGGAAATGAATAAAATAAACAAAAGGTTAATTCCCTGGCCCTTACCTTCTGTATGTGATTCTATATGAAATAGACTCCGAATTTCATCTGAAGACATTTCTTCGTGAATCTAAAACAGAATAAATTACTTAGAAGTATGCAGAAGCAGGGAAGTGTACACGAGTTTCAACATAATCTATATTGGTTTACGGTTTGGCCTTAATGAATTTTCTCTTAACCATTGCTTGTTGATAAAGATATTTGAATGAAGCCTGCGATAATATATTTTCTTACTAGATGAACATGTGATCAAAAATACAAAATGAGATAGGGGAACACCAAATTTATCATTTTCCCTTTGTTTATTTACAAAATCTTAAAAATGGATAAACTAAATCAATGATTTAGCCTTTTTAGCTTTAGACATTTCTTCTGGACCTAACACAGCGCTATAGACTGTCCAAGGAATGCAGACATGGAGACCCGTAAAACGGGTATTTGCTATCTAAATTGATCGCAAAGCGTGGTTTCTCATTGAATTTACAATATTTAAACTTTTTTTTGGGGGGGGGGGGGTTTAGAAGGGGGGAAAGCACGCACGTACGCAGGAATTTGTTTCGGGGGGGGGCCAAATCCTTCAAACCCCTTATTCTGTGAGAAAAATCAGAAAATTATGGGAAAATGAAAAAAAAAATCGTGATATTTCGGGGGGGGGGCCGGGTCCGGAGCCCCCCCCCCTGCGTACGTCCCTGAGGGAAAGGTACCTAGGTTAGATTACGTATTTAATATATGCTATGCTTTACCAACCCCCCTAGTGTGCAAATATAGCCCAATTTTGTTTCTAAACTATTATATATTCATCCTATTTTATTTTATTTCATTAGCATTAACCAAACTTGACTTCTTTCGTGTGTTAGGTATAATGCCCCAGAACCAGATTTTGATTATTATTTCAAAACTTATTGGTAATCTTGCAGTGGAAGTCATGTGCCAAAGGAAGGGCTCAGCATTAAGGTGAACCAAATTCGCTTTTAATCACGTAGCGCTGAATCTACAAACTTCAAATACAACACATAAGAAAAGTATAATGACAATAATAACTTCTACAGTAGGTGGGCTGCATTCGAGATTATTTTTGGGAAGGATATTGGCAAGCAGTCTAAAGAAAACTCGAAAAAAAGGTGAATGATACAAGAAACTATAAGACAGAATTGAAGACGTCATTAAATTTCAGGGGGCATGGGCCAAAGACCCTTCCTGTATACATGTCTCATCTGCTGTATCCTACGATAGGAAAAGTTTTTGTTTCGTGACTGAATAATTTCTGAGAGACTTAGTTATTAAACCACAATAGGATTGAGTGATTTAGCTCTTGCAGCTCAGTACCTCCAAACTAATTTTAAGGGCTTGGTTGACTCTGATAGTAAGCCTTCAAATAGACTAGATTTTGGCAGAGAGAAGGCAAACTGAGAAGGGCAATAAAACAACACCCAGAAATTGTAGCATAATTTTTAGATACTAACTACTTACTACCAGACCGCCAGCTGATCAATTTATTGACATTTAGAATTGCAGCTTCCGGGCAAGGCAATCATTTCATTTTGATGGATTACTTACTGTTCCTTGTCGGTACCTTTCTTGCCGGCTTGGAAAATTTATGCCCGATGACGTAAATATTTTGATCCATTTGAAGCTTACATTTCGAGTTATTTTTTAGTTCAGGTGTTTAGATCATAGCAGCCAATGTCAAATAGGCCCTAAAAATGAGCCCCTCTATTTAAAAGGAAATCTCTTGTTTCAGAGATTGGCAACGCAAATAGAAAGGGTACCTAAGCTTCTTATAGTGTAAATCATTAAAAGGACTATTTTGTCGAAGGTTGGAACTAGGGAGGACAGTTCAAGAAAATGTGGGTGGGGGTAATTTTTTTTAATCTGGGGAGGATTTTGTTATTTTTTCATTTTGTTTTTAATGAAAATACCACACGTTATTATTCTTCAATGAAAATACAAAGAAAAGTGTTTTAAAATCAGGGAAAGGGCCAAAAATCTAGAGAAAGAGGGGGGCAATCCTCCCTTCCCCTTGAATAGGCTACTACAGGTTCTGCGTCCATAGTAGAGCAACGAAACGAAAGCATAAATGGAGTTGGCCGAAGAAGTAGTTGTCCACCCCCATCCTCCTGCCAAGGTAAATGAATAAAAAAATGAGATTTATAAAATAGGCAAATATTCTTAGAAAAACGTAAAAAGACGTTTTCGCGAAGCTCGCCTCCCTAGGAAATACCTGGGTCTTGTCCATCCAAGGCAAGATCCTAGCGATACATGAAGTATAAGCGGAACTAGTAATATACTTTTAGAAACGAGTGTAAAACATAATATAAATATATCATGCAAATGATTCAGGATCCCAAGATATATTGTCATTTTTTTTAAATATATATATAGAAGACTTTTGATTAATTGAAAAAAAAACTCACTCCATAAACTTCATTTGTAAAAGAATTAAATTTTAATTCTTAATGCTTATGAAATGTTTAACGAATTTTGTGATGAAATTATTTTCTTGGAACTATTGCAACAAATTGTGTCCAGAAATACAGAGCAATTCATTCCCCATGCTGAGCCCCGAAAAGGTAATTTGGATAGCAATATTTAATACTAAAGAACGAAACTTCTATGGCAGAATATGCGGTTATTAAAAAAACGCAGACACAGGTTCCGTGATTATAAAGTCTTTTTAATAAGACCACCAGACAAGGGCTTTTACGTTCTGCTCGGTAATTCCTTTATCACGTTTTTCGCAAATAACCGGATATTGAAAAATGTTAGACTGTGACATTTTAAAGGGCACGAAAATCATGACGAGAGGGGTTAAAAAAGTCACAATCATAAAAAAAATGAACAACTTAAAAAATATAAAACTACAAAATATAAAAAATATAAATACGTAAAAAATACAACAACTTTAAAATTACGTCTTATTTTCTAATTTATCTTAAATTTTAACTACGAAGTTACCAAAATCTTGTGATAGGCTATACTCAAGAGAATCCGGTTTCAGCGCCAACAAAAGTAGCTTATCATCCCCATTTACATAACAACTCCCTAGAATACGATTAATCTGGTAAGGCCAAGATTATTTCAGATTCACTGCGAGTTTTTCAAGTGAATAAGCAGCGTTTTCCTTCAAAAGCAAATACACAATTCCTTAAGATGTTTTTTGCTATCCTAGATACCCTCTCCCCTAGATTTGCTAAACATCTGCATCGTCTTTTCATTGAAATATACCTTTATCTTGGTTCTCTAATTGAAAGGGGAAAAACAACAAAAATGCCCCCTTTAGATTTTGAAAATAAATCCCCCCTACATCTTCATTAATTGATGCCCCTGACAGCCTGGTTAAGACATAAATGTAAAAAATAAAGACATAAGAAAAATAACTAGTACTTCGAAAAAATGATAAAATATAGAATCGCGAAGAAAGGAGGAAAACGAGGACAATTAACAGCCAGTGAAAACAATTGAAAAATTAAGCAAATATTTCGGTCAAGACCTTCACTTGACCGTCCTCAGTGCTGAATAAAACTGATAAAAATATAAAAAACCAAACCTTAAAACAAAACAAAAAACTAAAATTGGACGACCCTTTCTCAGTAACGGTTAATTGTTCCTTTCTTCGCGATTTTATGTTTTATCAGGATTAGTCAGTGTGGTCTCAGAAATTACTTACTTCGAAAAAAAAAATAACTAGTAAGCGATCCAGGGTAATATCCAGGGGGGATTGCCCGGTTTGACCCCCCCCCCCGAAATGTTTGTCTCACTCGGGAAAACGTAACAAAAACGGATATAGACAAATTTTGTAGGCGTTTTTTTAGTTTTTTTTTGTGTAACCCCCCCCCCCCGAAATTGTTTTTGAGTAAACCCCCTCCGAAAAAAATCCTGGCTACGGCCTTGAAGCTATCTCTGCTTGTAATTCTTATTCTTCTTCATCTTTTTTTACCCTTAAGGATAAATCAATACTCAATGGTTTCCCTAGCTAGCCTGTCAAACAATTAATACAGCCCTTACGTTTTATATCCTAGGTTTCTTATTAAGTGTATTTTAAGCATGGGAGAGATAAAAAAAAATGTGTTTTGTGATAGCATTGCTACTGACCATGAATTCCAACCATTACTTAGGTCAAGCTTCACAATCTAAGGGAATTCTTAATATAATTATTCGAAAAAAACTACGTTTTCTAAAGAGTTAAAGAGGCTGAGTCACAAGTTCGAACCTTAAAACATACAGGGATTAGGAGGTGCAGTTGGGGGGCTGCCACCCCCCAACCCCCGCTTCCGTATATGAAAGGTGCTGTACCCTCCTCAACACCTCGCTCTTTAAGCTAAAGTTTGACTTTCTCACAACTCTTTTTTTTAAACAATAAAAACTTTAGCGTAAAGAGCGAGGCGTTGAGGAGGGCACAACCCCTTTCATATACGGAAGCGGGGTTGGGGGGCGGCAGCCCCCCAACTGCACCTCCTAATCCCTGTACGTTTTAAGGTTCGAACTTGTGACAGCCTCTTTAACTCTTTAGAAAACGTAGTTTTTTTCAAATAATTTCTGCACGTTTTTGTACAGTTTATAACTTATTATTGCTTGTCTAATTGTTAGCTGATTTTTTGAGGAGTTAAAGATGGAGGCTGCCGCCTCCCAAACCCCCCGCTTTTGAAGATTCTTGTGTTAAGGCTTTTAATTCCTGAATACTCAAATCAAATGCACAATAAGATTCTTATCAGCCGCCCCAGGCCCCATGTTATCAAAGCAGTGGAGACTTACCTGTAACCTGAAGGCCGACTGTGATATTCTTCTGGAGACGCCTGTTGAGCCGAAGGATTTAATAGATTGGATTTAAAAAAGAAACTTAGTTCCTTTTTTAAACTTTAAATTCAATATATAAAAAAATTTCTCTGACAGAGAATCGAACTCGGATCTTCCGCCTGACAGTCAGGAATAGCGACCACTGTACCACAGAGACATTACATTTATTTTTATTCTGTGCGATATATTTTTGACGCAAGCAAACCCCCACAAAACTTGAGATTTGTTTTTTGGAAAACAGGGAAGGAGTGATCGGATTGGGCAGAAACTTTAAGGATAAGCTTTCAGGCCACAGGAAAGCTTATTCTCTATATTTCAGCCCACTAAGACACCGTTAAAGGGGGGCGATGGTGGTAAAAATTAACATGAGCTCTTATAGGAAAATGAGGTTTTTCGTAAATGTAAATTCTGGGGATAATTTTTTCGGTCTGAAAATATCAAAAGGCCCTAACAGGTCGAATTCCGCTTTGAATGAGTCCTCATTCACTCGGATCCGTTGCCAACTGTGGCCTGTAGGCGTGGCTGATA
Organism: Artemia sp. Qi Xiang Cuo; assembly: GCF_049724085.1. Taxonomy (NCBI): domain Eukaryota; kingdom Metazoa; phylum Arthropoda; class Branchiopoda; order Anostraca; family Artemiidae; genus Artemia; species Artemia sp. Qi Xiang Cuo. The sequence goes on along the minus strand of NC_142807.1, from coordinate 26,660,124 downwards.
AAAAAAAGAGAAATGAAGTTTAAGTGTCTATATCTTTTTTTTGGAAAACAGGGAAGGAGTGATCGGATGGAGCTGAAATTTCAAGGATAAGCTCCTGGGCCCGAGAGAGTCATAACCTCTAAATCAGACAAAGTCAACGGGGGGCAGTGTTCGGAGGGTCGAACCTTCCAGCCCACTTTCACCCATGAAGATAAAGTCGGAGGGGGTTGAAATTTTGCACGTTTCTTAGTTTGAGCTTGGGCTACAAAATGCGATCACCGCTGTCTCTCTGCGACCGCTAGGACCGGAAATCGCTTAACATTTTGGTGGGTCGCCTCTTTATAGAGGCACAAGTGTGCCTCCTTGATTGTATAGAAGAAATAAATATACGGCATTCTGTGTTTATACCGTTTGTAACTTCAAATCCCAGCCGTTCTTAGGGGTGGCCTTTTCAAGTCACTCATATGGTTTCAAGTAACTTTAAAATTTGTATTAGTTACTAAAGTGCAACTAATCCTAATCTTTTGTCCTGCTCAATTATCTTTTTATATGGTGCTATTTTATGGGGCTAATTGATTAGACAAACACGAAAATTTTAGTTTCTTTTTTTAACTTTAAGTATATAGAAGAAATTAATATTTTTCATATGATACTAGGGTCGCTATTGACCTTAAATCTCAACCATTCTGTCAGACGAGCTTCGTGTCACCAATAATTTCAAATAATTCAATCATTACAAATTCTGAGCATGGCTGACTTTTAATTCTACTCAATTAGCCTCCTATTTGGTTCCATGTTTGGTAACTTGTCAATTAGGCGACCAGGAAAATTAGAATACCTTAGCATTTTGAATCTATGCCAATGAAATGTGCATATTTTCGCGGGCAAATTAAGTGAACTTTCCTTACCTTCAGAGTTAAACATCCGAAAGAACATTGTAATAAAATGACTAGATTGAAAAGGTGTGCCATTGTGGAGCTTCGATTGGGAATTTCTAATTAAATGCACAAATCCTGCAAAAGGAAAATAAAATCAAGTTCTAACCAATTCTAAATCGTCCCAGAAAAAAGCGACGTAAAGGCCTTGACTTTTAGATGGAAAGGATAAAAAACGCATAAAGATTTTGTCTATATTCATTTTTGTCAGGTTTTTATGAGTCGGATAAACATTTCAGGGAGGGGATCAAAATCCCTACCCTCCCCCTGCCCCTCGATACGGCCTTGACTACAGTTGGTGTTTATATATCCAAGTAGCTTCAAATGGTAATTCTTCAGAAGTGCCACATCTTTAGAAGATGGCTGGGGTGACATTTAGCGGCCAAAAAATCTTTCCAGGCTCAAAGAGAATTTTTTTTTCAAGCATCTTCATTTTTGTAGGAGGGCTCAACGACTAGTTGTGAAGAGGAATCCATTAACGTCTCTTTGTAACGATGGCTTGCATACAATTCAACTTTGATTCAGTAAAAACTGAATACATAGAAAGCACATAGCCGCTCAAGGCCGTATCCAGGGGGGGGGGGGGGGTTTCCCGGGTTTGGCCCCCCCCCCCCGAAATTTTTTACCGAGTCGAAAATTAGTAAAACCTAGATAAAAATCAGTAAAATTAGTCGAAAACTGAGTCAAAAATTAGTAAACCTCCCCTCCCCCGAAAAAAAATCCTGGATCCGCCCTTGTAGCCGCTATATACCCAAAAACCATGAATTTATTTTACTATGAAAGAAAGTAAAGAGATTAGAAAGCCCTTTTATGGGGTTCACGTTGGAACATAAAACCTAGACAAAAAAAAAAAAAAAAAAAAAAAGAAAAATATACACACACTTCATTATCCCAACCAGCTTATAATTTTTGCAAGAAATCGGATGGTGAACACCCATAAAAGGATAAACTGAAAGAACTTGAAAAAGGATAAAAACTAGTGAAGCCACACCTAAAATTGTTTTTAGATTAATAAAGAAAGTGAGGAATTCAGAAGTGTTGATTCTTTGACTTTTTCCAGTGAATTGCTAAGGTCAAAGAACTGACAAGTTTTCGAAAGTAGCGAAATGTCAGTAGAATACAAGAGAAAATCTTCAAGCTTGTACTAATAAAAAAAAGTTTTTTAAACTGAAAGTAAGGAGCGACATTAAAACTTAAAACGAACAGAAATTGTTCCGTATATGGAAGGGGCTTTCCCCTCCTCAACACCTCGCTCTTTACGCTAAAGTTTTTATTTTTTTTAAAAATAAAGTTTTGAGACAGAGTCAAACTTTAGCGTAAAGAGCGAGGCGTTGAGGAGGGGAAAGCCCCTTCCATATACGGAACAATTTCTGTTCGTTTTAAGTTTTAATGTCGCTCCTTACTTTCAGTTTAAAAAACTTGTTTTTTTTATTTAATTTGTGAACATTTTTTAATTAATGCAGGTTTTGATTTTGGCTCACCGTGCATGAATAATTAAAACGAAATTTGCATATTAATTTTACTTTTGTTTGGTTAAATGGCTTTCTCGAAACTTGTTGAATTTTATTTACAAACGTTTTTATAGTAATAAATATACGTACCTTACGAATTAACTTACGTAACAAACTTCTATATTCATATATTTTTAATACGTATATTAAGGGGTTTTCCCCCTAGTCAAGACCTTGCTCTTTAAGCTAAAGTTCAAATTTTGTTCCAATTCTTGAAAAATGACCCCTTAATCACAAAGGCCGTTAATTAGAATAGATAGCTCTTTTGAAGGCACTAAAAAAAACTATAGCGTAAAGAGCGAGGTATTGACTTAGGGGAGAACCCCTCATATACGTAATAATTTCTGTTCATTTTAAGTTCTAATGTTGCTTCTTACTTTCAGTTGAAAAAACTTGTTTTTTTAAATTTAATTTCTGATCGTATTTTAAATAATGCTTGGAAATCCGGCGCCCCCTTCATAGAAATGTCCCTTACCCCAAAGAAACATCCTCCACGGAACGATTCTCCCGAGTAGCCCCCTCTTTCAGCCCCCCTACCAGAAAAAATTCTTCCTGAAAATGTCTGTATGCTTTCCAATAACCAATACAATATGTAAGCAATGGGCAAAGTTCAAAATTCGCAGCCATTCCCCTGGGAACTGTGGGGGGATTAAGTCATCTTAAAAGACATATTTGTAAGATCTTCGACTATGTTGAACGACCTGGCAATGTCAAAATTTTGATCGGGTGACTTTGGGAAAAAAATGAGCGTGGAAGGGGGCCTAGTTGCCCTTCATTTTTTTTGGTCACTTAAACAGGGTACTAGAACTTTTAATTTCTATTCCACCGAGCCCTCCTGCAATATTCTTGGACCACTGTGTCTAAATGATCACCCCTGTAAAAAAAAAAAAAAACAAATAAACACGCATCCGTGATCTTTCTTCTGGCAAAAAATACAAAATTCCACATTTTTGTAGATAGGAGCTTGAAACCTCTACAGTAGGGTTCTCTGATACACTGAATATGATGGTGTGATTTTCATTAAGTTTCTATAACTTTTAGGGGATCTTTTCCCCTTTTCTCAAAAATCAGCCAAATTTTCTCAGGCGCGTAACTTTTGATTGGTAAGACTAAACTTGATGAAATTTATATATTCGAAATAATAATCAAAATCTGATTCTTTTGATTTATCTATTGGTATCAAAATTCCGTTTTTTAGAGTTTCGGTTACCATTGAGCCGGGTCGCTCCTTACTTACAGTTCGTTACCACGAACTGTTTGATTAATCAGATAAGCATATATCTGAAAACAGACAATTGCATGGAAATGGAGCGGGGGGGGGGGGGTGGGGAGGTCGAGAAGGTATCCTGACATGTTTAAAATTTTCCGCTTAACTTCCTAAATGTTTCAAATAACTGTTTTTCTTTCAAACTTGTCCGTTCCCGAAATATTGGACCTAGGCATATAAGCAAAAGAGGGAGGGGGGACTTTTAGGACCTGAACTTCCACATTGTTACTATTTCCTGGTAATTCCTTATTCTTATAATTACCCAATTTCTGCAGTTTTTTTGTAATATTTCCCCTCTTCCCAAAATTTAGCCCTCCTTGAAATAAGTTTCTACGTCCATATGTGGATGGTTATATTCTCCTGCTGGAGTTGATTTTTGTATAAGCATTCCTTTGAAAGACCAAATGAAAGCAAAGGTAAAAGCAGAGTCAATAAAAAATTAGTCAAATTTAAAATCAAGAGGTAAGCTTAATGTTTTAAATTAGAGCCAACCACGGGAGCTTTAATCTTATCCAGGAATATATTCCGATGTGAGAACTATAAGCTCTTAGATAAAAGATTTTTGGGCACTTTTTCAAACAACGGAGGGTACTGTTCTAATATCTGTAAAACACGCGAGAAGTGAAGTTTGGTTAATGCTAATGAAATAAAACAAAATATGATGAAAGTATAATAGTTTATGAACAAAATTGGGCTATATATTTGCACAATAGGGGGGCGGGGGTAAATCATAGCATATATTAAATACGTAACCTAACCTAGGTTTTCCCCCCTAAACCTCAAAAAACTAAAGTTTAAATATAGTTCCCAGAGTGAGAAACCCCTGAATATTTGCTTATACAGCATTATGTAGCGCCAGATATTTGCTTTTGTCGAGTGGATGCCTCCCGTGTTTTACAGATATTAGAACAGTATCCAACGGAGTTGTATAACTAATACAAAAATGGGATAAAATATGATAAAAAGGGGATTTTAAAAGTATCTAGTAGGCTAGAAGTTTAAAAAAAGATACCGACAATTTGTACCTAATATGGCAATTTTCTAAAAAGAAAGTGGATGATATCAGGTTATGGTCTGCTCCTTGGCTCCCAATCTTCACTTTAAATGACCTTTCTAAATTTAGATACCAATGATAAGGTGGATAATCAGTAATATCTTAAAAAAAGCAATACAAAAATATCTTTCGGGTATATGCCAATACATCTAGTAGAAAATCACGAACGGACCAAGAGCCTTTCGCGGCATAGAAGGTTGGCAGCTGTAGCACGAAAGTGCTATTTTAGCACTATTTCATTATGTGTAGCACTGTAGCACATACCTAGGGTTGCCAGCTGTAGCACAAAAGTGCTATTTTAGCACTATTACCGTCTATTTTTTGACTGTAGCACCGAAAATCGCTGTGTAGCACACACATTTGAGCAATTGTAGAACTTAGGGAACTGACCTTGGTGACAACCCTGGTGACCCTTTGGATATTTTGCTTAACTAAAGATCCTTTGTTTGGTATTGGAATAATTACTGTTCGGTGCGAATCATCTGTTTCGCTTGTTCTTTAAGTTTCACCTGTCTTAGGAAACTTGTTAAATGCCAATAAAAAAATCCAACCCAGTATTTTCAGTTGCTAACTCTACAGGATAGACAAGAAGTGAATGAAGTAATTTCTGAATCGAGCCATAAAACCAACCAAACAGGTTTTTAGCGCACACTATTTTAACTGAGGTTCCAACCATAATGACTAACTAGTATACGAAAAGTGAAAAGTTTCTTTCATAGAAAATCAACTAGCATTTCTGAATGAAATCTTTACTGAAGATGCGTTGTATATACTACGTCGCATCTTCTGCAGAGGATAGTAGAAGCAGGACCATATCCCGTATTTTTATTAGAAAAAAGTGGGGAATTTTTCAGGGGGGAAGGTTAACAAAAAATTTAAAAACAAGTCAAAAATATGTTTTATGCATTTTTGTTACGATTTTACGAGTCGTACAAACATTCCGGGGGATTGGGGTTCAAACTCTCTAACCCCTCCCTTAATAAGGCCTAGAGTAGAAGCTGTGAATTTATGAGGGACTCGTAGAGATGTGCAAAATATTGTTCAAATGTAGCCATAAACATTTTGTATCTATTGATGGCTGGACTTGATACTTAACTCATTCAAACTAAATCGATTTGGTGATCACTCTAATTAACAAGATTATAAACTCCTGTTTACCCCCTGAATCTGTGTTCATTTAGCGATTCCTTACAGAGCTATGTACATGAACACCTACAAGGCTGTAGAAAAGAAACAAAACCACCTTAGAAAAGGAAAAATGCACAAAAATGCAAGATACTTTTATATTTAGAAAAATGTATCAATTTTCGGTAAAATAAGCTTTTTTTATTTTTGCCCAACCCCTTTCGACAAATTCGTCAGGGTAGTCATAGCTATATGCTTCTGGTTTCAGATTTATTTTGGTAATATGCTGTGTTATATGCGGGGGAGGATAGTACCAAATTGTAGGTTTTATTAGTCACTAGTCAAAATATTCTACACTAGATGGGGTCAAATCCACCCAACAAATTAACAGCTGGAGGACTTGATAGATTTGAACTTGCAAAAATACCAAGTTATATTTTTGGCCCTTCTTTGACCATCTTTAGCCTATTCGGATAGATACGCATATTGACTTTTCAGGAGTTTCATTGTTATATGGAGATGCTATTTTTATTTTTATGTATGTAAGATTATCAGGTACTTGTGTCTTATAGCCACCACACTCAAGTTCTTCGAGGAGTGAAGTTTGGTTAATGCTAATGAAATAAAAAACAAAATATGATGATAATCTAACATTTTACCAACAAAATTATGAAAACTACAACAAAGAATTATGGAAGGGGGAGAGGCACCCAGACCGCATTATATTAAATACGTAACCTAACAAAAATACCAACTCAATATTTCATTAATACACAACTACATTTCAATTTCCTACGGATCCAAAACTAATATTCTCCGGCATAAAGACCGTGCAAACTGGTTATTGTCTCCTATTTGAGGCACAAAATTTTAGTGTGGCCTCTATAAGTAACAAGTACCGATTATCAACCTTCATGCATATAAAGTACTTATTGTTTTTCAAAACAAGGTAAACAACTGTTTTTAATTTGATTCGTTTGCTCATCAATATTTATTTTCTGACAAAAAAAATTCACGATTGGTTTAGCTGACACGCAAAGAACCGAAATGAGGGATTTATGTTTGCCCATCGTCCCGAATATCTTATTCAATCCCATCTCTATAGGGGACCAAAAATTCACTAAGTCAATCTTATGTGTCGGTTGAAAAAGAGACAATGATATTTCAACCAAAGGGTTTCAAAAAGACAGTTAATGTCACAGTATGATGTTTCTATCAAAAGTAAGAGAGTGCAAAAATGAGGAAAAAGAAACAGGAAAAAGTTGCAGTTGCAAACCTTCCTCCTTCGGAAAAGAAGAAACAGGAGGGAAATATCATCAACTTGAAAGGATAAAAAAAAGGAAAAATAGTAAAAAAAAATTCTAGAATAATTTAATAAAATTCACTATTATCATAGAATTGGTATTGACATCCAAAATTAAAATCTTAATCCCTTCAAGGAGCAAAAAAACTCAACCCTATCGTATCCACATCGTCACTCTCAGGAGATCATCACCTTACGGTAAAACCACAATGACGGGAAATGCAAAATATTTTAAAATTAAAAATATATTTTTCACAAGTTTGTGAAATAAACCGTATTTAGCCCCCTCCCCTCGTAAAAAGAAATTCCTGCTCCTGAATATGAGGCGTATCAAGCTAACCATACCGTTATTTTACTATCGAATAACTTTAACAAGTGAAATTTACTACAATAAATTGGTTTAGTAACTAACTATAGGGTTTATGATGCAACTCAGGGTTTATATTGCTCATTCAGTGCTCCGAAAATTTAAGATTTTTGCTTTTACTGAGAAAAACCAAAGTTAAAGTGCATGGTCACTTCTAAAGGAAACTTGTTAAATAACAAATAGTATCCATTAGATTCCTTATTTTATGATCTTTTCAAATATCATGATTACTTTTCTGACAATGCATCCCGATGGTCCCAGATACAGCCATAGAACATATAAAAAACGAAAAATAAACAATAAACACTAAAACAACGAAAATCTAATTTTATGATATGTTGGCTGTGTCTACTAAATAGATGATCCCGTTTTCTTCCATTGTCATCTACATTTCTAAGTAATTTTTAAATAATATTTAAATTCAACAATTGAATTGCAATCACTTAGGGCAAATGTTTTTTACGAATCAAGAATGCAAGAAACCCTTTAACAAAGAAATTGAGCGTGATATGAAAGAGCATAAAATAAGGAACCTAATGATACTCCTTAAATTTTAGTACCCTATCATTTTTATTACGTATCAGCTTCGTCATTTTTGAGGGAGCTTGTAGCCATTTCTCCACATATTGGAAGTGGATTATGCCAGGTTAAACTTTTAAGGGATTAGTTTCGACTTATATTGCATGCTCAACCCCTTCAAGGGGGTGGGGTGAAGAAATTCAGATTAAGTATAAATCTAGCGTTTTCAGAAGATGGTACCCCCTTCCCCTGGAGGGCCAATTACCCCTACCTTATAAATAATATCTAGATAGACCAATAGTTGCATGAACTTTTGAAAACTCTCCCTTGTCCTTTAGAATACATTCGCCATTTTCGATAATTTTTATACAATACTACCAGTGAATATACTCCTCAAATGGGGTCGCATACATTTTTGCATGAGTGAAATGACAATATTCATTACCTAATTTGATGATTTTTAATTAAAAATATATCCAAAGAAGCAGATGACTATCCGGTTTGGAAGAGTAGTTGAATCTCAGGAACGCAACACTTGTTATAAAGTCTCTGCCATTGTTGTAACAGTCCACTACGAGATTTAGACGCACACTAAGCTGCTTGGGTATCGGTTAGTTCACCTGTAATCAAGTCAAGTTGGCCTCAAGGTGTAGCAAAAGCCGTCATATGAATGAACAATGCCTGCACAACAATATAACTAGCCAGATCTCGGTGTAACATTTTACGTTTACCGCCCACCTTGCTAGCGTAATCTGTAAAAACTCGTCCTAATCAAAGTTCGAAGCAGAAAGACCCTCGTGCTGTAACGGGGCTCTTACGTTTTGCAATATTTTTCCATCCAAAGAAAAATCCAATCAGCATCAAAATATGCTTAGCCTGCTATTACAACAAAGTGGAGTTGAGACAGTTCTACGACGCTTCCATAAGGTTTCGAACAGAATCACGCGGTGTAGCAGATTTGCCGTCGCACGGCATATAATCGATTATTCAAATCTAGTTATCCAATAATCCATATATCAGATAATCCGTTTAACTGATTTAAGCCGTATAATCCGATGATATATAAGGAATAATGTGTACTAAAATTTATATTAGCTTCTATTTTTAGCTGTTCTAAGGTTAAATAGGTATGTCAACTCTAGTGGCACCAATTCACAAAACCTTTGGGGCAAAATATTTTTTTTCGTTTTAATCTTGATTTTCATATTCAATCCAAACATTACGCGCTTTAAGATCTATTTATTCATTTATATTATTACTTGTTGAATGTTTTTTGTTATGATTGTTTATTTAATTTATGTTCGTTTTGGGTTTCATTTTTCTTTAATAGTAATTTCTGGTCGTTTTTAGTTTGAATTTTCAAAGGTATTTGTTTGTGCTGAGCTTAAGTTTAAAATGGCCTTTACTGGTCTTTGAAAAACTTATTTTTAGGAAAGCTTTTTTTTTAAATTAATTTTTGTTCGTTTTTTATTGCAAAAAGTTTTAAGTTTCCAAATATTCCTTATTTCAAAATCAAACTCTTTTTAAAATCAAATGTTCATCCAAGTTACAAGACTGGTATCAAAGTAACAATATCAAAGTGAAAAAATGGGTTTGTGTCAACCTCGGAGTTTTTATTATCTGATGTTTGGACTATTTAAAAAAAATGGCTATCATAAAATTTTTAACGGATGGGTTTTGTAAAGAAGGGCGTGGGTTGGGGGAAGGCTAGTTGCCCTTCGATATCTTTTGACTCTTTAAAAGTGAACTAGAACTTTCCATTTTCAATCAATTGAGCCCTCTCTGAAGTCGATACGAGCATCCCTTCTATAAGAACCATATATGCCCCCAGGGTATAACTTACAACGCCTGTCCCTGGGCCCTGGAGGGGGGTTTGTCTACCCTGGAGTTTTAATAACTGATGCTTGAACTATTTTTAACAAAATAGAAAAAGGAAGAAAAAGGAATGGAGGGGGGAGGGGCTAGTTGCCCTCCAATCTTTTTTGACTCTGAGAAAATGAACTAGAACTTTTAATTTCCATTCCAATGAGCCCTCTCTGAAGTTTATAAATGCATCCCTTTCATAAGAACTATATACGGCCCCAGGATATAGCTTACAATGCATGCCCCCGGGCCGTACGGGTTGTGTCGACACCGGAGTTTTTGTTATCTGACCTTTGAACTATTTAAAAAAAATGGCTATCTCAAAATTTGTATCAGATGGGTTTGGGGAAAGAAGGGCGTGGGGGGGGGGGGCTACCGATCTCTTTTGACTCTTAAAAGTTGAACTAGAACTTTCAATTTCCATTCAAATCACCCTTCTCTGAAGTTTATACGAGCATCCCTTCCATAAGAACCATATGTGTCCCCAGGGCATAAATTGCAACCCCTGCCCCTGGGCACTGGGTGGTTGTATCGACACCGGAGTTTATTTTTATTCTGACCTTTGAACTTTTTTTAACAAAATATTTATCTCAAAATTTTTATCGGACGCATTTGGGGGAAAAGGGGCGTGGGGAGCAGTTGCCCTCTGATCTCTTTTGACTGTTAAAAACTCAACTAGAACTTTCAATTTCTAATCAAATGAGCCCTCACTGAAGCTTATACGAGCATCCCTTCCATATCAGCTATATATGCCCCCAGGCATACTTTGCAACGCCCACCCCGGGCCCAGAAGGATTGTGTCGACCCCTGAATTTTCTTTATATGATATTTGAACCATATTGGAAAAAATGGCTCTCTCAAAGTTCTTATCGGATGGGTTTGAGGAAAATAGGCCATGGAGAGGGGGGGGGCTAGTTGCCCTCCGCTCTCTTTGACTCTTAAAAAATGAACGAGAACTTTCAATTTCCAATCATATGAGCCTTCTCCGAAATTTACACGAGCATCCCTTCTATGAGAATCAAATATAAGCCTAGAGTATAACTGACAATGCCTGCCCCTGGGACATGGGGGGTTACTTTAGCATTGAAAATTTTCTTGTCTTACCATTGAACTATTTTTAACAAAATGGCTATCTCAAAATTTTCATCATATGGGTTTGGAAAAAAAAGGCGTAGGTAAGGGGGCTAGCTGCCCTCGGAGCTCTTTTGACTTTTGCCCTGGGGGGTTGTGTCGACACCGGAATTTTGTTATCTGACCTTTGAAGTATCTTAAAAAAATGACTGTCTCAAAATTTGCATCAGATGGGTTTGGGGAAAGAAGGGCGTGGGGGGGGGCTAGGTGCCCACCGATCTTTTATGACTCTTAATAATTGAACCATAACTCTCAATTGCTATTCAGTTCAGCTCTCTCTAAAGTTTATACGAGCATTCCTTCCATAAGAACCATATATGCCCCCAAGGCATAACTTGCAACGCCTGTCCCCGGCCCCTGTGGGGCTGTACCGACACTGGAGATTTTATCTGACCTTTGAACTATTTTTAATAAAATGGCTATCTCAAAATTTTTATCGGATGCATTTGGGGGAAAAGGGGCGCGGGGGGACAGTTGCCCTCTGATCTCTTTTGACTCTTAAACCTGAACTAGAACTTTCAATTTCCAATCAAATGAGCCCTCTCTGAAGCTTGTACGAGCATCCCTTCTATAACAACTATATATGCCCCCAGGTATAACTTACAACGCCTACCCCAGACCCTGAAGGATTGTGTCGACCCCGGAATTTTCGTTAGGCTATATGACCTTTGAACCACTTTCAAAAAAATGGCTCTCTCAAAGTTCTTATCAGAGGGGTTTGAGGAAAATAGCCGTGGAGCGGGGGGGGGGGGCTAGTTGCCCTCCACTCTCTTTGACTATTAAAAAGTGAACAAGAACTTTCAATTTCCGATCATATGAGCCTTCTCTGAAGTTTATACGAGTATCCCTTCCATAAGAACCATATATGCTCCCAGAGAATTGCTTACAACGCCTGACCCTGGGGGGCTGTTTCGACAGTTGCCCTCGGATCTTTTTTGATTTTAAAAAAGTGAGCTCGAACTTTCAATTTCAATCAAATGAGTCCTCTCTGAAGCTTATACGAGCATCCCTTTCTTAAGAACCATATATATCCCAGGGCAGAACTTACAACGCCTGCCCCGGGCCCGGGGGGATTGTGTCGACACCTCAGTTTTTGTAATCTGACCTTTGAGCGATTTTCAACAAAATGGCTATCTCAAAATTGTTATCGGATGCATTTGGGGAAAAGGGGACAAGGGAGGGGGCTAGTTTCCCCCCCCCCCCCATCTCTTTTGACTGTCAAAAACTGAACCAGAACTTTCAATTTCCAATCAGATGAGAGTAGAATGGGGGGTAAAGGTCCTATCCCTCACCCCTGCTGCCATCTACAATTTAGTCTAACTCTGTCAGTACACCAAATATGGGCATAGCCTCCCTAGGGAGAACACGTGGTTAATGGGGTCAATGACCTCTTTTTCCAATGTGTCAACAACAACAACATCAACCTTGACATTCGCTGAGAGCGTGCACTTACAACAACAACAACATCGACCTTGGAACACCTGTGCTATCGACCTCAATTCACCTATCGTGAATCAATAATTCCCCTTAGAAACAACAAATTAATTCCCCTTTCTTGACATATCAATCAACCAATGACATCATCTGTCAGACTTTAAAAATTTTCGCATAGAAACGATTCTCCAGGAATAGATCCATGTCATTAATGTCTTTGCCTCGGAAACAACGCTTTTGGTCGAACTCCAAAGGATATTAATAGCCAAAGGCCATGGAAACAATTCTCCAAGAAACATCTTACCGATGAATTGTTTTAGCGCGGGAATCAGGTTTCTTATTAATTTGAAATGCATTAGCGCAGAGATGCCAAAAACAAAGGGAACACGCTGAATTACGTTTAGGGATTATTTGGGCGAAACTGTTTTAGACAGGTTATGGAACTATTTCGGCGAAACAGTTAGAGACATTTTAAAAGATGATTTTTGAAGAGATTTTAGAAGAGAATTTAATGGTGAAACTCTATGGTCGTTATAATACACAAGTTTCATTTGAACAGTGTTGTGAGGTCGTCTACCCAACCCCACAGGGTTCCAATCCTCCTACCCCAGCCCCGAAGGAAACCCCCGGTCCTCAAAGGTCCCCCGGGCACCTAAAGGGCCACCGGCGCCCCCAAACGCCCACCCAGACCCCCACAGGACATCCCCGGGCCCCCCAAAGGCCCATCGAGCGCCCCAAGGCCCAACGGGGTCCCAAAGGCCCTCCACTGGTCCTCAACGCCGCCCCCGACCCCCCACCGCCCCCCGGACCCCCAAAGGCCCTCCCTGTGCCCCAAAGGCCCTCCCTGTGTCCCAAAGGCCCTCCCCCGGTCTCCAAAGGTCCCTCCGGCCCGAGAAGCGCAGCCGGGATGCACTTTGGGCCATGAAAGTGCCGCAGGATGTGCCGCAGGGATGCGCCGCAAAAAAAAGTAAACTAAAAAGTAAAAATTTCGAAATGTTATCACCCAAACGCCCTCCTCAGACCCCCAAAGGCCCTCCCCCGGTCCCCAAAGGTCCCCCCGAGCTCCCAAAGGACCACCGGCCGTCAAGGGACCCACAGACCCTCAAAGGCTCTCCCCGTGCACCCGTCTTTCGTTGATGTGTGTTGTCTGAAACCTATGATTTGGGGTGTGTAGTTTGTTACTTCAGGCTTTTCTGAGCCAAGGTTTCCTAGTCTTTCCTCGGTGAATGTTGTCAGAAACCAATAGTTTGGGATGAGTAGTTTGCTATTTCTGGCTTTTCTGATCTAGGTTTCTTAGCCTGTCGTTGGTGTGTGTTGACTGAAACATATGATTTGGGATATTTAGTTTGCTATTTCTGACTTTTCAGAGTTGGATTTCTCAGTCTTTCATAGGTGTGTGGTGTCTGAAACCTATGATTTGGGATGGGTGGTTTGCTATTTTTGACTTTTTTGAGTTGGATTTCTTAGCCTTTCATAGGTCTGAGTTGTCAGAAAATTATGATTTGGGATGTATAGTTTGATATTTCAGGCTTTTCTGAGCTAAGGTTTTCTAGTATTTCGTAGGTGAATGCTGTCTGAAACCAATAGTTTGGGATGAGTCCTTTGCTATTTTTGACTTTGGTGAGCTAGGTTTCTTAGTCTTTTGTTGGTGTGTGTTGACTGAAACTTATGATTTGGGATATGTAGTTTGCTATTTTTGAATTTTCTGAGCTGGATTTATTAGCCTTTCATAGGTGTGTGTTGACTGAAACCTATGATTGGGATGAGTAGTTTGCTATTTTTGACTTTTCTGAGCTAGGTTTCTTAGTCTTTCGTTGGTGTGTGTTGACTGAAACCGATGATTTGGGATATGTAGTTTGCTATTTTTGACTTTTCTGAGCTGGATTTCTTAGTCTTTCATAGGTGTTTGTTGTCTGAAACCTATAGTTTGGGATGACTAGTTTGCTATTTTTGACTTTTCTGAGCTAGGTTTCTTAGTCTTTTATAGGTGAATGATGTCTGAAACCTATGATTTAGGATATGTAATTTGCTATTTCCGACTTTTCATAACCGGATTTCTTAGTCTTTCGTAGGTGTGTGGTGTCTGAAACCTATGATTTGGGATGTGTGGCTTGCTATTTTTTTGACTTTTCTGAGCTGGATTTCTTAGCCATTCGTAGGTGTGTGTTGACTGAAACCTATCATTTGGGGTGGTTAATTTGCTATTTTTGACTTTTCTGAGCTAGATTTCTTAGCCTATCATATGTGTGTCCTTTCAGAAAATTATGATTTGGGAGGTGTAGTTTGCTATTTGGACTTTTAAGAGCTAGGCTTCTTAGTCACTCATAGGTGTTTGTTGTCTGATCTTCGAGTTTGGGATGAGTAGTTGGCTATTTCAGACTTTTCTGAGCTAAGTTTTCTTAGTATTTCGTAGATGAATACTGTCTGAAACTTATGATTTGGGATATGTAGATTACTATTTCGGTCTTTTCTGAGTTGGAGTTCTTAGTCTCTCATAGGTGTGCAGTGTCTGAAACCTATGATTTGGGATGTGTAAATTTCTAATTACTAATTTTCTGAGATCTTTTTCTTATAAATTAATTTGTATTTGTTTTCTTAACAATAGTTTTTGGGATTTTTAATTGTTTATTTCAGTCTTTTATGAGCTAATTTTTTATAGTATTTCGTAGGTGGATGTTGTCTGAAACCAATAGTTTGGGATGAGTAGTGTGCTATTTTTGACTTTTCTGAGCTAGGTTGCTTAGTCTTTCGTTGGTGTGTGTTGACTGAAACCTATGATTTGGGATATGTAGTTTGCTATTTTTGACTTTTCCGGGCTGGATTTCTTAGTCTTTTCATAGGTGTATGTTGTCTGAAACCTATGATTTGGGATGGGTGGATTGCTACTTTTGACTTTTCTGAGCGGGATTTCTTAGCCTTTCATAGCTGTTTTTTGTCTGAAACATATAGTTTGGGATGACTAGTTTGATATTTTATAATATTATGAGCTATGTTTCTAATCCGATCATAGGTGAGTGTTTTCTGAAACCTATGAGTTGGGATATGTAATTTGATATTTCTGACTTTTAATAACCGGATTTCTTAGTCTTTCGTAGGTGTGTGTTGTCTGAAACCTCTGATTTGGGGGTGTGTGGGTTGATATTTTTTGACTTTTCTGAGCAGGATTTCATAGCCATTCGTAGGTGTGTGTTGACTGATACCTATTTTTTGGGATGTTTATTTTGCTATTTTTGACTTTTCTGAGCTAGATTTCTTAGCCTTTCATAGGTGTGTCCTTTCAGAAAATTATGATTTGGGAGGTATAGTTTGCTTTTTGGACTTTTCAGAGCTAGGATTCTTAGTCACTCATAGGTGTTTGTTGTCTGAAACTTCGAGTTTGGGATGAGTAGTTGGCTATTTCAGACTTTTCTGAGCTAAGGTTTCTTACTATTTCGTAGGTGAATGCTGTCTGAAACTTATGATTTGGGATATAGTATTTCGTAGGTGAATGCTGTCTGAAACTTATGATATGGGATATGTAAATTACTATTTCGGGCTTTTCTGAGTTGGATTTTTTAGTCTTTCATAGGTGTGTGTTGTCTGAAACCTATGATTTGGGATGTGTAGTTTGCTATTTTCGACTTTTTTGAGATAGGTATATTAGACTTTCATATGTATGTTTTTTAAGAAAAGAATGATTTTTGATCAGTATTTTTCTATATAATTAGAATATGAGATAAGTTTTAATATACAATATTCTTTGATTTGTGTATGAAACCACTATTTTGGGATTAGTAGTTTTCTATTTCTGTCTTTTGTGAGCTAGGTTTCTTAGTATTTTGTTGGTGTGTGTTGTCTGAAACCTATGATTTGGGATATGTAGTTTGCTATTTATGACTTTTTTGAGCTTGATTTATTAGACTTTCATAGGTGTGTGTTGACTGAAACCTATGATTGGGATGAGTGGTTTGCTATTTTTTGTCATTTCTGAGCTAGATTTCTTAGCCGTTCATAGGTGTGTTTTGTCTGAAACTTATGATTTGGGATGCATAGTTTGCTATTGGAACTTTTCCGAGCTATGATTCTTAGTCCGTCATAGACATTTGTTGTCTGAAACTTCTACTTAGGGATGAGTAGTTTCGCTATTTCAGGCTTTTCTGAGCTAAGGTTTCTTAGTCTTTCATAGGTGAATGATGTCTCAAACCTATGATTTGTGATATATAAATTACTATTTCGGGCTTTTCTGAGTGGGATTTCTTAGTCTTTCCTAGGTGTGCGTTGTCTGAAACCTATGATTTGGGATGGGTGGATTGCTACTTTTGACTTTTCTGAGATGGATTTCTTAGCCTTTCATAGGTGTTTGTTGTCTGAAACCTATAGTTTGGGATGACTATTTAGATATTTTTTACTTTTCTGAGCTCGGTTTATTAGACGTTCATAGGTGTGTGTTGTCTGAAACGTATGATTTGGGATATGTAAATTATTATTTCGGGCTTTTCTTAGCTAGATTTCTTAGTCTTTCTTTAGTGTGTGTTGTCTGAAACCTATGATTTGTGATGGATGGATTTCTACTTTTGACTTTTTTGAGCTGGATTTCTTAGCCTTTCATATATGTTTGTTGTCTGAAACCTATAGTTTGGGATGACTAGTTTGCTACTTTTGACTTTTCTGAGATATATGTCATAGCCTTTCATATTTGTTTCCTTTCAGAAAAGTATGATTTGAGATATGTAAATTGCTATTTTGAGTGGTTCTGAGTTGGATTTCTTAGTCGTTCATAGGTATTTTTTGTCTGAAACCAGTAATTTGGGATGTGTTGGGTGCAATTTTTTTACTTTTCCGAGATAGATTTCTTAGCCGTTCATAGGTGAGTGCTGTCTGAAACTTATGATTTGGGTTGGTTAATTTTCTATTTCCGGCTTTTATTAGCTAGGTTTCATAGCCTTTCATAGGTGTATGTTGTCAGAAAATTACGATTTGGGATGTGTAGTTTGCTATTTGAACTTTTCAGAGCTAGGATTCTTAGTCCATCATAGGTGTTTGTTGTCTGAAACCAATAGTTTGGGATGACTAGTTTGCTATTTCAGACTTTTCTGAGCTAGATTTCTTAGCCACTCATATGAGTGTGTTGTCTGTAACTTAGGATTTGTGATATGTAAATTACGTTTTCGAGATTTTCTGAGTAGGACGCATCTAAATTTTTCCACACACGAAAACTTACACACACACACGACAAGACATACACACAAAAAAGCTGAGACACAGAAAAACTTACAGGCAAATACACACAAAAACTTACACCCACACTCAAAAACTTACACCCACACGCACAAACTTACATGCACTCAAAAACTGACATGTACAGAAAAACTTACACACACACTAAAAATTACACACTCTCAAAAAAACTAACACGCACATACAAAAACACAGACAAACAACCACGACAACAAACTAACACAAACACACACAAACAAACATACAAAAAAAATAAAAACACAAGCACACTACAACTTAAATGAACAAAAAAACTTAAATTCACACAAAAACTTACACACACACAAAAAAACTGACAATCACACACAAAAAATTACACACACACAAGAAAAATTACACACACACACGAAAACTTTCACATACACACACAAAAAAACTTAATAACACACTCATGAAAAAATACACACACACACACGAAAAATTACAGACACACTAAAAAAAATACACACACACAAAAACTTACACACACACACACACACACAAAAACTTACACATTTACGCAAAAACTTACATGCACACAAAAGCTTAGACACAAAAAAACAAACAAAAACACACACACACACAAACACAAACACACAAACTCAAACACACACAAACACACACGAGATTTACACACACACGCCAAAACTTACACACCCACAAAAACTTACACACACACACACACACACACACACAAAAACTAACACATTCACACTAAAACTAACAATCACACAAAAACTTAAAAGCACACAAAAACTAAAACACACACACACACACACACAAAACTAAAAAAACAACACACTAAAACTTACACACAAACACGCCAAAAAATAAACACACAAAAACATACACACACACACAAACACACACACACAAACACAAACACAAAAAAACTTACAAAAGAGCTAAAAAAAAAACTCTAACACACAGTAAAAAAAACTTAAAAACACACACACACACACACACACAAAACTTACACACACACACACACACGAAAACTCACACACACACACGCAAAAAAAAAAACACACAAAAACTAAAACACACAAACACCCACACACGAAAATACACAAAAACACACACACAAAAAAATACACACACACACACAAACACACACACACTAACACACACACACACAAAAACTAACACCCCATATATCAAGAAAACACACACAAAAACTTAGACACACACGCACACACAAAAACTTAGACACACACGCATAAACGTACATGCACAAACAAGCAGACTTACACACACAAAAACTAAAACACACGCACAAACACTTACACACACACAAAAACTTACACACACACACAAAAACTTACACACACAACAAAAATCACACACACACCCACAAAAACACACACACACACACACAAACTAACAAACAAACACAAACACAAAAAAAAACGAAAAAAATAACAAAAAAACACAAACTTACAACCTCAAAAAAAAACTCGAAAAACATAAAAATTACACATGCAATTGAAAAATAAAAAGCACACAAAAACTTACACACACACACACACACACACACGAAAACATAAACAAACACCACAAAAATAACAAAAACAAAAGCTTACACACACAAAAACTTTCACACACACACACAAAAACTTACACCCACACGCAAAAACTTACATTCAAACAAAAACTAACATGCACACAAAAAATTACACACACAAAAACTAACACACACTCAAAAAAACTAACACACACACAAAAAAACTTACACACACACACACTAAAACTTATGCACACACACGAAAACTTACAAACACACACGCCAAAACTTACACACACACAAAAACTTACACAAACTGACCATATCACAGTTACATTGTCTTAATTTTTCAAATTTCATTTTGAATTTCTGTCGTGAAATGCAAGAGTTGGAATATTTCAGTAGTGACTTGTTGTGCTTTACCTTCTCACAGTTACATTCTCTTGATTTTTCGAAGTTCATTTTGAATTTCTGTCATAAAATGCAAGAGTTGGAAAATTGGGGTCTTAGTCCACCAACCCGAATGGTGGAAATCCACTAGCTCAGAATTGGGGTCCCAGTCCACCAGCCTGAACTGTATAATTTAACTAGCTCGGATTTGGGGTCGTAGTCCACCAACCTGAATGGTTGAAATTCACTAGCTCAGTATTGGGGTCTTAGTCAACCAGCCTGAATGATGAAAATCCCCTAGCTCAATATTGGAGTCTCAGTCCACCAGTCTGAATGGTGGAAATTCACTGTTT